>NC_069506.1:64681037-64708537 GCF_027579735.1 Bombina bombina
TTATATAAGTAGCTGACATATAAGCAGCTGATAAGAGTTCATTGTATTCAAAGCTGCTGTAAGAAAATCCTTTTCAAACGGGCTATGCTCTGGATATGGATTTTTGCTGCTAATTCTTGTTTGCATAGCTTTTCTATAGCCAATACTGCAGTATTGAAATTTTATTTTCACTGTAGGGTGGTGGTTTCAACAAGTATAAGCAGCTATTTCAATGACAAAGGTAAATGGGCTATTTGTAACTTAAAGGGGATACTAAACCCAAATGTTTTATTTCATGATTCAGATAGAGCATGCAATTTTAAACAACTTTCTAATTTACTCCTATTATCAATTTTTTTTTCGTTCTCTTGCTATCTTTATTTGAAAAAGAAGGCATCTAAGCTAAGGAGCCAGCCAATTTTTTGGTTCAGTCCCTGGACAGCACTTGTTAAATGGTGAGTGCATTTAGCCACCAATCAGCAAGCACATCCCAGGTTGTGAACCAAAAATCGTCCGGGTTGCTAAACTTACATTATTGCTTTTCAAATAAACATAGCAAGAGAATGAAGAAAAAATAATAGGAGTAAATTAGAAAGTTGCTTAAAATTGCCTGCTCTATCTGAATCATGAAAGAAAAAAATATGGGTTCAGCGTCCCTTTAATAAACTACAGCAGGTAAAAAGGTAATTGGGAACACATTAAAGGGACATACATCCCAAAAAATGTTATTCATGCTTTAGATAGAACATACAATTGTAAAAACTTTCCAATTCTTCCAACTTCTATTATTAAATGTTTTTAGTTTGATTGCTATCCTTTGCTGAAAAGCAGGAATATAAGTTCGGGAGTATGCACGTGTCTGGCAGTATTACATGGCAGCCGTTTTGCAACAATGTTATACATTAGCAAGAGCACTAAATGGCAGAGCTATTTTCCTGTCATGTGGTGCCCCAGACATGCGTACGTTACCTTCTATATATCTCTTCAACAAAAAAATACCATGAAAACAAAGCAAATTTTTATAATAGAAGTAAATTGGAAACTTTTTTTAGAATTGTATTCTCTTGTGATTTATGAAAGAAAAAAATAAATTGGGGTTTTCGTGTCCCTTTAAGAAGAGAACATTTTACTGTACATTTAAAAAGTCCCTTTAACTCCAGCTATGCACTTACAGAAAATCAATTTGACTCCACAGTCAGAAATAAACCCCACACTGGAGAGATACATAGAAAGCTGAAGTATTGGTAAAATAGCACCAATTAGTAGCCAACTTAATTAGATCAACTCTGTGTTGAACGTTTGGAACTTAAAACTATTCAGCCATTAAAAGATTTGACCTTTGTGAGCTATTTTCCTTGATTTAAATGGGAACCTTGCCTGCTGTCACTCTTTGCACTGAAAAACGTGTCAGTTGTATTTGTAATTCACGTGCTTGCTGTCTGATAACGCCGCCAATCAGACCATGTGCTGGGGGGAAATGTACATACAGTCTATTGTCATTTCAGCAGTAGGATCTTGTCTCTGGACTGCAAAACAATAGACATTTTACAAACAATTTTGTTTTTAATGTTTTATGATAGGTATTGTGTATGTTTATGCACCGGTGCAATATATCCACTAACTATCGGCTAGATTACGAGTTTTGCGTTATGGGTGAAAAAGCAGCATTATGGCTCTTTTTCACTACCGCTGGTATTACGAGTCTTGTAGGTATAGCTGCACCGCACACTTTTTTGGCCGTAACGCAACATAACTACCGCAGCTTTCAAAAAGTATTTTTTCAATGGGACATCCATAGCGCCGGTATTACGAGTTTGCCTATCCAGCCATAAAGTGAGCGGTACAGCCTATACCGTCAAGATCCGTACTGTAAACTGAAAGTCAGTAGTTATGGGTTTTACGCTACAAAGCTGTAACATAAAACTGATAACTAAAGTGCTAAAAAATACACTAACACCCATAAACTACCTATTAACCCCTAAACCGAGGCCCTCCCGCATCACAAACACTATTATACAATTATTAACCCCTAATCTGCCGCTCCAGACATCGCCACCACTATAATAAACACATTAACCCCTAAACCGCCGTACCCCCGCATCGCAAACACTAGTTAAATTATTATTAACCCCTAATCTGCTGTCCCTAACATCGCTGCGACCTACATTACTATTATTAACCCCTAATCTGCTGCCCCCAAAATCGCTGCCACTATACTAAAGTTATAAACCCCTAAAACCTAACCCTAATCTAACCCTAACACTCACTAACTTTAACATAATTAAAATAAATCTAAATAAAAATTGCTATCATTAACTAAATAATTCCTATTTAAAACTAAATACTTACCTATAAAATAAATCCTAAGCTAGCTACAATATAACTAATAGTTTACATTGTAGCTAGCTTAGTTTTTTTTTTTATTTTACAGGCAAGTTTGTATTTATTTTAACTAGGTAGACTAGTTAGTAAATGGTTATTAACTATTTACTAGCTACCTAGCTAAAATAAATACAAATTTACCTGTAAAATAAAACCTAACCTTAGTTACACTAACACCTAACATTACACTACAATTAAATAAATTACTTTAATTAAATACAATTAACTAAATTACAAAAAACAACATTGAATTACATAAAATAAAAAAAGAAATGATCAAATATTTAAACTAATTACACCTAATCTAATAGCCCTATCAAAATAAAAAAGCCCCCCAAAATAGAAAAAAAAAACCTAGCCTAAACTAAACTGCCAATGGCCCTTAAAAGGGCCTTTTGCAGGGCATTGCCCCAAAGAAATCAGCTCTTTTACCTGTAAAAAAAATACAAACAACCCCCCAACAGTAAAAACCCACCACCCACACAACCAACCCCCCAAATAAAATCCTATCTAAATAAACCAAAAGCTCCCCATTGCCCTGAAAAGGGCATTTGGGATGGGCATTGCCCTTAAAAGGGCATTTAGCTCTTTTTCAGCCCAAACTCTAAGCTAGAAATAAAACCCACCCAATAAACCCTTAAAAAAACCTAACACTAACCTCAACGCTGACTTATTGCCTGCTAACGCCGGGTTTTTGCAAACCTGTAATAGCAGCGTTATAGGGAGGTGAGCGGTGACAATAACTTGCAAGTTAGCACTGAGCCGCTCATAACGCAAAACTCATAATCTAGCCGTAAGTATTTAAAGTGAATGTAAAATTTTCATGAATTAGTGCCCGGTTTTTAAAAAAAACTATTAAAAACAGGGGCACTTTCATTCATGAAAGTTTTACATTGCAGCGTATTTTAGAAATACTTACCTTTTTCTCAGTAAAGCCGGATCGACGATCCCCCGCCCGCAGTTCCTCTGTGCTTACGTCACAAATGACAAAGTTGGCATCCTCCAATCAGGGCTTCCCCCCAGAGCGTCCCTCTCATGAGGCCACGCCGTGATTGGAGGAAGCGGGTTTCGTCACTGTTGACGTAAGTACAGAGGAGCTGCGGGCGGGGGATCGCCGATTCGGCTTTGGTGATGAAAAAGGTAAGTATTTGTAAAATATGGTGCAATGTAAACTTTCTTGAATTAAAGTGCCCCTGTTTATAATAGTATTTTTAAAAACCGGGCACTGATTCATGAAAATTTACCTTCACTTTAAATAAACTTAGGGTACTATATGTGTGTGTGTGTATTATGTATATATAGCAGAATAATACAGTATGGCTTATTTCCCTGCATTCTGCAGTACTCCTATTTTTACAACTGAGTAACTTAAATAGCGTGACTAGTTTATAACGACATCATGAAATTTGGAAGCCAGACACGATGTTGAGGAGCCAGCTAACGATAGATGTATACAGAATAATACAAATAATTAGGAGTTTATGGGGTTTATATATAATATTGTTCTTGACAGATAGACTAACAGACAATGATGATTTTAAATACCTCATTAATCTTAAATTATACCTCCTGTTTCTTCTGATTCTTATTTCTAGCTAGACCAGCTATCAGTAGTATAAGTGTTTTCATGTAAAGTAGGTTGTGGCTTGATACACACACCACGCACACACACACACACATACACACACACACACACACACACATATTTGACACATAAACACACAACATATTTGAGGAGACTCGCACACACACACACATATTTGAGACACACACACACTCAACATATTTGACACACTGAGACACACACGCACACATATATTTGACACACACTGCACAACATATTTGACACACACACACACACACACCTATTGAGAGGAAAGTAGTTTTTGTTCCTGAAATTTGTCATAAATGTGATTAAGAAAAATGCAAATCCTATGATTTGTGGTCAATAAGATTATTATATTATTATTATTGTATAGTTTAAAAACTACAGCAGCAGAGGATAAAGCCAATATATTTTGTTACGCAGCCTAAAAAAATGTATTTACATTTGTATCTTTGTAATGTTGTATTATTCTGTACAGTGAAATATCTGTAATTGTAAATTATGCTTTTGAGTAACATAATTTTTTTGCACATAAATTATATACACACTATTGTTGATTAACTTAGGCGTGTATTTCTCTTTTTTTAAATTGAATTCTGCTTTCCTGCTGAATTTATAGACCAAGGTAAAGATAGCTGAATAATACCAATAATTAAATTAAATAATTACTATTATACTGTTGGTCCTAAAAAAAAAGTTATTGTGCCATTTATTTTGATATTAGGGATAAATTTCCAAGATTTAATAGGTTTATTGGTTCCTGCACAAATAACAAGAATAAACTTTTTTTTTTTAAGTGAACACACACATTGACTCTAATTGAAAAACAGCCACATTCAATACACGTTGAGGCCACATAGAGCGCTAGAAACAGTCGCACATTTGTTTCCAGAGAACGTTTCGTGTTTCTGGTACAGAGAAAAATCCCGGTATATTAGCGGCACGAGACGAAATCAGGGTGAGTTATTCCGTTATTTCAGAGAATATTTAAAAGATGGAAGTTAATTTTAAAATGTAAAAAGTGGTAAATAATTATATGTTTGAAAATGCCCACTCAGGGCCTGCAATAATAATAATGGGAATATCTACATTACTGTAAGTATTATTAAATATTTAGTTTGTTATTAATGAACGAAGTATTCATTTTTTTTTTTTTTTTTTTGCAGTTCAGAAAATCTTTAATTGTAATTTTTTCCCTGTATATGGGTGGTCAAAGATCTTATTGGGGGTAATATTTTTTTTTCTTTCATGTAATTAGCAAGAGTCCATGACTAGTGACGTATGGGATATACATTCCTACCAGGAGGGGGCAAAGTTTCCCAAACCTCAGAAATGCCTATAAATACACCCCTCACCACACACCCACAATTCAGTTTTTTACAAACTTGCCTCCTATGGGAGGTGGTGAAGTAAGTTTGTGCTAGATTCTACGTTGATATGCGCTCCGCAGCAAGTTGGAGCCCGGTTTTCCTCTCAGCGTGCAGTGAATGTCAGAGGGGATGTGAGGAGAGTATTGCCTATTTGAATGCAGTGATCTCCTTCTACGGGGTCTATTTCATAGTGTTCTCTGTTATCGGTCGTAGAGATCATCTCTTACCTCCCCTTTTCAGATCGACGATATACTCTTATTTATATACCATTACCTCTGCTGATTCTCGTTTCAGTACTGGTTGGCTTTCTACAAACATGTAGATGAGTGTCCTGGGGTAAGTAAATCTTATTTTCTGTGACACTCTAAGCTATGGTTGGGCACTTTATTTATAAAGTTCTAATATATGTATTCAAACATTTATTTGCCTTGACTCAGGGATGTTCAACATTCCTTAATTTTCAGACAGTCAGTTTTCATATTTGGGATAATGCATTTGAATCAATCTTTTTCTTACCTTAAAATTTGACTCTTTTTTCCCTGTGGGCTGTTAGGCTCGCGGGGGCTGAAAATGCTTCATTTTATTGCGTCATTCTTGGCCGCGGACTTTTTTGACATCCTTTTGTCGGCGTTCCGGATGTGGCGTCATTTTTGGCGCCAAAAAGCATTTAGGGGCGCCAAATAATGTGGGCGTCTTATTTGGCGCTAAAAAATATGGGCGTCGCTTTGTCTCCACATTATCCAGTCTCATTTTTTTCTTTGCTTCTGGTTTCTAGAAGCTTGTTTATTGGCATTTTTCCCCATTCCTGAAACTGTCATTTAAGGAATTTGATCAATTTTGCTTTATATGTTGTTTTTTTCTCTTACATATTGCAAGATGTCTCACGTTGCATCTGAGTCAGAAGATACTTCAGGAAAATCGCTGTCTAGTGCTGGGAACTACCAAAGCTAAGTGTATCGCTGGTAAACTTTTGGTAGCTATTCCTCCGGCTGTTGTTTGTATTAATTGTCATGACAAACTTGTTAAAGAAGATAATATTTCCTTTAGTAATGTACCATTGCCTGTTGCAGGTTCCTTCACATCTAAGGTGCAGAATGTTCCTGATAACATAAGAGATTTTGTTTCTGAATCCATCGAAGAAGGCTATGTCTGTTATTTCTCCTTCTAGTAAACATAAAAAATCTTTTAAAACTTCTCTCTCTACAGATGAATTTTTTAAATGTAACATCATCATCTGATTCTGAGACTCTTCTGGTTCAGAGGATTCTGTCTCAGAGATTGATGCTGATCAAATCTTCATATTTATTTAAAAGTGGGAATTTTATTCGTTCTTTACTTAAAGAAGGTAACTAGATTGCTTTAGAAATAGAGGAGTTCTGGTCCTGTTGATACTAATTCTAAATCGTTTAGATAAGGTTATTTTAAATTCTCCTGTGGTTCTTCCAGAAGTTTTTCCTGTTCCTAATGCTATTTCTGAAGTTATTTCCAGAGAATGGGATAAATTGGGTAAGTTCAAATTTACTCCTTCTAAACGTTTTGAAAGCAATTATATCCTGTGCCGTCTGACAGATTAGAGATTTTGGGACAAAATCCCTAAAGTTGATGGGGCTATTTCTACCCTTGCTAAACGTACTACTTATTCCTGACGTCAGATGGTACTTGTCGTTTAAGGGATCCTTTAGATAGGAAAATTGAATCCTTTCTAAGAAAAGCTTATCTGTGTTCAGGTAATCTTCTTAGACCTGCTATATCATTGGCTGATGTTGCTGCAGCTTCAGACTTTTTGTTTGGAGACTTTAGGCGCAACAAGTAACAGATCATGATTCTCATAATATTCTTCTTCTTCTTCAGCATGCTAATAAGTTTATCTGTGATGCCATTTTTGATATTATCAGAGGTTGATGTCAGGTTTAGTGTCTCTAGCTATTTTAGCTAGAAGAGCTTTATGGCTTAAAACTTTGGAATGCTGATATGGCTTCTAAATTCAACTCTACTTTCCATTTCTTTCCAGGGTAACAAGATTATTTGGTTCTCAGTTGGATTCTATTATCTCAACTGTTACTGGTGGGAAAGGAACTTTTTACCCACAGGATAAAAAAACTAAGGGTAAAAAACAGGGCTAATAATCGTTTTCGGTTCCTTTCGTTTTCAACAAAGGAACAAAAGCCTGGATCCTTCATCCTCAGGAGCAGTTTCAGTTTGGAAACCATCTCCAGTCTGGAATAAATCCAAGCCTTCTAGGAAAGGCAGAAGCCTGCTTCTAAGGTCCACGATGAAGGGTGGCGGGCCCTCATTCCAGCACAGCTGTAGGGGGGCAGGTTACGTTTTTTTTCAAAGAAATTTGGATCAATTCTGTTCACAAGTCTTTGGATTCAGAACATTGTTTCAGAAGGGTACAGAATTGGTTTCAAGATGAGGACATCCTGCAAAGAGATTTTTCTTTCCCGTGTCCCAGTAAATCCAGTGTGAAAGCTCAAGCATTTCTGAATTGTGTTTCAGATCTAGAGTTGGCTGGAGTAATTATGCCAGTTTCCAGTTCTGGAACAAGGGGATGGGGGTTTATTCAAATCTCTTCATTGGTACCAAAGAAGGAGAATCCTTCAGACCAGTTCTGGGATCTAAAAATATTGAATCGTTATGTAAGGATACCAACGTTCAAAATGGTAAACTGTAAGGACTATCTTGCCTTTTGTTCAGCAAGGGCATTATATGTCAAACAATAGATTTACAGGATGCATATCTGCATATTCCGATTCATCCAGATCATTATCAGTTCCTGAGATTCTCTTTTCTGGACAAGCATTACCAGTTTGTGGCTCTGCCGTTTGGCCTAGCTACAGCTCCAAGAATTTTACAAAGGTTCTCGGTGCCCTTCTGTCTGTAATCAGAGAACAGGGTATTGTGGTATTTCCTTAGTTTGGGACATAGTCTTGTGGTACTTGCTCAGTTCTTTACATTTAGCAGAATCTCATACGAATCGACTTGTGTTGTTTCTTCAAGGATCATGGTTGGAGGATCAATTCACCAAAAAGTTCATGTGATTCCTCAGACAATGGGTAACCTTTCTGGGTTTCCAGATAGATTTCAGTGTCCATGACTCTGTCTTTAACAGACAAGAGACGTCTAAAATTGAGTCAGCTTGTCGAAACCTTCAGTCACAATCTTCCGTTCGGTAGCCTTAATGCATGGAAATTCTAGGTCTTATGACTGGCTGCAGATCGGACGCGATCCCCTTTGCTCGTTTTCACATGCGACCCTCTTCAGCTCTGTATGCTGAAATCAATGGTGCAAGGGATTACACAAAGATATCTCAATTAATATCTTTAAAACCGATTGTAGACGACACGCTCTAACGTGGTGGACAGATCACCATCTTTTAATTCAGGGGGCTTCTTTTGTGCTTCCGACCTGGACTGTAATTTCAACAGATGCAAGTCTCACAGGTTGGTGGAGCTGTTGTGGTGGGGATCTCTGACGTCACAAGGAGTTTGGGAATCTTCAGGTAGGTGAGATTACCGGATCAATATTTTGGAGACTCCGGGGCAATTTTCAGAGCTGCTTCAGTCTTGGCCTCTTCTGAAGAGAGAAATCGTTCAGATTGTTTTCAGACAGACAATGTCACAACTGTGGTGCATACATCAATCATCAAGGAGGGACTCACAGTCCTCTAGCTATGAAGAGAAGTATCTCGATTCGTGGTTGGGTGGAATCCAGCTCCTAGTCTAATGATCTCTTGCGGTGTTCATATCCCAGGTATAGACAATTGTGGAAGGCGGATTATCTCAGTCGGCCAAACGTTGCAGCATCCGGGCGAATGGTCTCGTTCACACCCAAGGTATTTCTCAGATTGTTCAAATGTGGGAGCTTCCAGAAATAGATCTGATGGCGTCTCATCTAAACAAGAACTTCCCAGGTATCTGTCCAGATCCCGGGATCCTCAGGCGGAAGCAGTGGATGCATTATCACTTCCTTGGAAGTATCATCCTGCTTCTATCTTTCCGCCTCTAGTTCTTCTTCCAAGAGTAATCTCCAAGATTCTGAAGGAATGGCTCTGTTGTTCTGCTGGTAGCTCCGGCATGGCCCTCACAGGTTTTGGTATGCGGATCTTGTCCGATGGCCTCTTGCCATCCGTGGACTCGTTCGCCGCTACGACCAGACCTTCTGTCGCAAGGTCCTTTTTCCATCAGGATGCTCAAATCCTTAAATTTAATGGAGTGGGAGATTGAACACTGTGATTCTTGGTTAAAGGAGGTTTCTCTGACGTCTGTGATTAATACTATGTTACAGGGCTCGTAAATCTGTTATCCAGAGAGATATATTAAAGAGTCTGGAAGACTTATATTTCTTGGTGTCTTTCTCATCGATTTTTCTTGGCATTCTTTTAGAATTCCGAGAATTTTACAGTTTCTTCAGGATGGTTTAGATAAAGGTTTATCCGCAAGTTCTTTGAGAAGGGACAAATCTCTGCTCTGTCTGTTCTTTTTCAGCAGAAAGAGTTGGCTAATCTTCCTGATATTCATTGTTTTGTACATGCTTGGTTTCGTAATAGAAACCTGTCATTAAGCTCAATTTCTCCTCCTTGGGAGTTGAATTTGGTTCTGGGGGCTCTTCAGAGGCTCCGTCCGTTTTGAACCTATGCATTCATTGGACATTAAATTACTTTCTTTGAAAGTTTTGTTCCTTTTGGCAAGTCTCTTCTGCCAGAAGAGTTTCTGATTGATCTGCTCTTTCTTGTGGAGTCTCCTTTTTCTGATTTTTCATCATGATAAGGCAGTGGTTGCAAAACTCTTTTGAGATTTTACTAAAGTTGTGAATTCCAACAACAATAGTAGAGAAATTGTGGTTCCTTCATTATGTCCTAATCCTAAGATTCTAAGGAGAAATCGTTGCAATCTTTGGATTTTGTTAGAGCTTTGAAATATATATGTTGAAGCTACTAAGAGGTGGTCTTTCCGAAAGACTTCTAGTTTATTTGGTTATCTTTTCCGTTCTAGAAAAGGCCAGAAAGCTTCTGCCATTTCTTTGGCATCTTGGGTTAAATCTTAATTCATCTGCCTATGGTTGAGTCGGGTAAAACTCCGCCTCAAATGATTACAGCTCATTCTACTAGGTCAGTTTCTACTTCCTGGGCGTGTTCGGATTGAAGCTTCGATGGATCAGGATTTGGCAAAGCAGGCAACTTGGTCTTCTTTGCATACTTTTACTAAATTCTACCATTTTGATGTATTTTCTTCTTCTGGAAGCAGTTTTTGGTAGAAAAGTACTTCAGGCAGCGGTTTCAGTTTGAATCTTCTGCTTATGTTTTTCATTAAACTTTATTTTGGGTGTGGATTATTTTCAGCAGGAATTGGCTGTCTTTATTTTATCCCTCCCTCTCTAGTGACTCTTGCGTGGAAAGATCCACATCTTGGGTAATCATTATCCCATACGTCACTAGCTCATGGACTCTTGCTAATTACATGAAAGAAAACATAATTTATGTAAGAACTTACTGATAAATTCATTTCTTTCATATTAGCAAGAGTCCATGAGGGCCCGCCCTTTTTTTGTGGTGGTTATGATTTTTGTATAAAGCACATTATTCCAATTCCTTATTTTATATGCTTTCGCACTTTTTTATCACCCCCACTTCTTGGCTATTCGTTAAACTGAATTGTGGGTGTGGTGAGGGGTGTATTTATAGGCATTTTGAGGTTTGGGAAACTTTGCCCCTCCTGTAGGAATGTAAATCCCATACGTCACTAGCTCATGGACTCTTGCGTAATATGAAAGAAATGAATTTATCAGGTAAGTTCTACATAAATTATGTTTTTTTTTTAATATTATTTTTATTGAGATTCATTCAGGGTATACAAACATGTATGTCAATATAAATCATATAAGCAAGGTTACACAACGTAAAATGATTATCAGGAATCTAATTATCCTCAAACATGGACCCAAGACACCTGGCAAACGGTTAATATGCACAATTAATACCACTAAACTGTACGCCTTCTAGAAATAAACCTTTTAAGGCCACTCTTGGACCTCATAATATCTTAAAATAAAATGTAACAGTATAGAAGGCAACTATTAATCAGGAAGAGATCACTTTTGGATCTCAGATTGTGAATCTGCATTTTTACTATATAAATTAGAATCTCATTTTATGAATCTGAATTATCGTATTTAATGAAATATAAAGCATGCTCATAAATCTGCAGTTTGGTATGAAAATCTAAAAGAGAGACAGTAAGCTGTTCCATAAGATATATTTTCTTATGCTTATCTAATAAGCTGAAGGGGGGTATGGGGGGGGTGAGGGGTATGCACAAAATGATAATGATAAAGTGGATATATAATGAGTGGTAAGTAGGAGTTAGATTATTGTGTAACTATTCAGGGATAAAGCATACTCTTCAATGATCCCCTACCGGGTATACTTAGGAAGTTACTTATGGCATTGAATCTAGGGTTTCCTGAACTCATTAACTATGAGTACAAATCATATCAATGTTTGCATCCTACTACTATCTATGGAAAGCAAACAAGTTAGACATAACAGGACTGGTCTATACATAGAGTTAAATGAAGGTTGCAGTTTCAGATGAACCTTCAGCTAGTCTTTAATTCCCCTCTAGTGGTAAGAAATAGAGTCTAGTTTGTAACAGCAGTGAAAAGAAGCTGTGTTTAACATTAACAGTTCCTCAGTAACATTGTGTGAGAAAATCTAAAATAGACCCCTGACATGCGCTTAGAACTGTAATGTTTACCATAAGTAAGGGTCAGATGAATAATAAAAGGGTACATCTGCCTATAAGTACATATCAGTATAACAGTTGTTAATGTGTAAAACAAGGAGCTTTAGGGACTATGCACTGCATTACAATTAGTCTGTATATTGTACAGCTACTAGAAGATATTAGTCACTTTTCGCGGATCCAACAATCAAGTTAGCCAAAATGGGTGTTACAGATTAAATGAAATAAGTTTTCGTAAAGACAGTAGTCTATCCCTTATAATTAAGAAAGTAGTCCAAACATATGAGATGCGGTATATGCTGTGCCTATCGTTAAGAAACTTCTCAATAGTAATGCATATATATAAAAAAAACAAAAAAGAAACCACTAGCATTAGCCTAGTATTCTAGTATTTACTCTAAATTAAGGGTCACATTAACAGCAAGAGAACATAACTTTGTATAACTGCAACATAAATATATATCAATACAAGCACTACGCAGATTATGTTAAGCCAAAAAAACTGAGGGTTCCAAGCTGCGGTTACAGTCAGTGTACATATCTTGCATTTGCGGTGAGGGAATTATCCCATTCCGCTGAACTCAGAATGGGTACTGTAGAGCCAACTAGATTAGTTCCCTTATATAGACAAGCAGTTCCAATATGAGTAGGGAACTTTGTCCTATCATATGTGATGTGATATGTTATCCCACTCCAGACCTGTTGATTGTTTGTTTGGGGATGAAGGTTGTGGGGTGTTTCTTTAGAGTTACCTGACCCTTGTGAGGTGTCCAAGGGGTTAATATGCTAGGTTCATGTGGGGCTCGCGCTCTAAAGATCCAGTTAAGAGCTCCGTCCCAGTCCCCTTCCTCGCTCAAGGGAGCTATATTTTCACGTGCACTCCGGGAGGCCGGGCCGCACCTCCCGTGCGGAGCATGTAGGCATCTGTGCTCTGGATCCTTCTAATACTGTAGTCGCTAGGGGACTTTCTGTACAGTCCCATGTCTCAAGTTTGCAGGCTGCGAAGCAACCGGCTGTAGTTCCACTGAGGTCTTCTGGGTCTAACAAGTCGATGGCAAGGGCTCCGGAAAAGTGGTCATCTGTAGTGGGCAACCTCTCTCTCTGTTATCTCGGTGTACATTCACATTCAGTACATGAACTGATCGGCACATAGTCTGTTTCCCTCCCTTCATTGTCAATAGGGCATCTGTAGTAATGGGAGAGATGTAGCGGGCGGGGTCAGGGTATAGGTCGAGGCTACTCGAGGACAATGCGATGAGGCTCCTCTCAAATTCCCCAAAATGGCTGCGAAGTAGCCCTGACATTTCTGTTTCCCATTTAGCAAGAGGTGTCCATGATCTTTTGCCTAGCTTATCCACTATAGGTCTCTGTATCTTCTGGCTGGGGTCAGTGATATTTCTTGTAGGAGGTTGAGTCTATTGAGGGCACCTGAAGCAGTCCTCTCCCTCTATCAGGTCTCCACGCGGGCTAAAAGATGATCTCCTCCAAGAACTGTGCACCAGGCCGCCCAGTAATGTCGTACCGATCTAAGTGATATTGTCCTTAAATACTCTGTTTAGTCAAACTCCCGAGGGTCAAAATGTTCTAATAATGGTAAAATAATTAATGTCTGATGGTCGCTAAACTTGACTTAGAAAAGAAAAATAGCTGGAGCTGTAGAGATATGCGACCATCCAGCTCGGAGGTTGGCTCCTCCCCCAACGTATTTCAGTTTTACTGAGGTTTATGCATTCCCCTCAGATCTATGCAGACAGTGAGTCAACATTTGCTATGTATGCTTGTATCACAAAATGGAGCTTCTCCCTTAATCAGTACTGACCATCGTTTAAAATGTCATCATTCTGTACAATTTGTTTACATTTTCTTTGCAGCAAATAGTGAAGATCCTGGAGGCTTGAACTTAAAAAAAAATAACTTTTAATAGGGATATTTAAAAACAGACAGGTCACAACATCCCAGTGTATGTAGCCTGATCAGCTGGCGCCTTTTTTTTGCCCTCTCTATCGTAGGTCTTAGCTTGATTAGGCACAGACTGGTTGACATTTTCAAAACCCTAACGGGCTATCATTGGTTTAAAAATCAATATGACATCACTGGAAAAATGTACAGGTATACCTCACTTTACAGCGGCTTCACTTTTACAGCGGCTTCGCTAATACAGCGCTTTGTGGAAGTTCAACCTCCAAGGGATTTTAAAACAGTTCTGTAATCATAATGAGATTGCAAGAAAAGTGACTGGCGCCATTTTGTTATGCTCAGTTTCACTATGTTTACAGCATTAAAGTGCAATCTGTGTCTCAGTTCTATAGTCTGGCAAATTGTACTACAGTAATTGTCACTATTTTAAAGGTACAGTATTTATTGAATACTAATTGAATACTGTGCTGTGCAGTGTTAAACTAAACGTAGCACTATTGCACCCCTAATATATATTAGTTCAAACAAGTTTTCAAGTTTTTTAAACACACTGGCAAGTGAAAAGAAAGCTAAAACTGCCTTGTTTCACTTTAAGGCGGTTTTCACTTTACAGAGGGGCTCTGGTCCCTAACCCGCTGTATGAGCGGGGTATACCTGTAATTCTTAAAAAAGATGCACCCAACTATGTAGTTACAGCTGTTTCATTTTGGGTTCTACTGTTTAACACTTCACTCTTTTGGTAATGACAGTGATCATTTAGTTTGACAAACTACTGACACAACTTAGACCCACTTTTTATATACTGCTTGGTATGTTTACTTATTTATGTAATTAGTTTATTTATTTGACCCTATTCATCGTTAGTTCTGCTATTGATAGCACCTACACAATGCTAGTGTTACCCTACTAAATAAATAAATATATATAAATATATATATATATATATATAATATATATATATATATATAGTATATATATATATATAATATATATATATATATACTATATAGTTATATATATATATATATATATACAGGTGGCCCCTCAGATTACGCCGGTTCAATTTGCGCCGTTTCAGAATAACAACCTTTTTTCAGTCATGTGAATTAATTAAAATAGCCAGTAGGTGGAGCTGTCTGCTTGTTTTGCGGCAAAGTTATGCAACTAAACAGGTCTGAAATTGATCTGTGGTACACAGAACAGACATTAGCTGATCAGCAGCCACTTCCCTATTATTTTCCTGTCCAGTTGCTTGAGGTGAGGGTGCCTAACTGCCTATTAATCACTGCAGGATTGAAATGCAGTAGAATAGGTGCAGACACAATATATCTAACATGCTAACAATGCAGAGAACTGATTGCATTAAAATGCAAGTTAAAAAAAACACGTTTTTGTTCATTAAACTTTTTACAACTTAACAAACGGTTTTGATTTACAACCATTCCTTCCTGGAACCTAACCCCAGCATAAACTGAGGGCTACTGATTATAGTATATAGGGGGTTCATTATTGATTGCAATTGTTACTACACAAATAACTATACTGTTATTATTCCAGTGAGCTATTTCTAAACCTAACTACCCTGATAGCCAAATCCTTGTCACTGGACATCTGTGGTAAGGGAACCAGATTTTTATATTTAGTACGTGTTCTCGAAAACGTAGATCTTTATCTCACGAGAGGTCATCCCTTCATATTGTAGGTAACATTCAGTGCACGTAAAGGAGGATATATAACATAGGAAGCTCGACAATTGTAACACATTTTGTGAGCAAAGGTTTCCCTTTGTGGACGCGCTTTAATGCCTTCACCTATTTCTACAAACTCGCGTGCTTTGCATGTGGGATTGTGGCATTTATAGACCCCTTTCATGATCAGCCATGGTCAGCCTTCTCTTTCAAGTTGGGTAGGGGCTAATTTATTACCTAGTGTCATCCCTCTCTTGTATGCACATCTACAATCTTCCCTGGTTAGCTCTATAAGATCATCATCCGCTGATAAAAAAAGCGAAGTGTTTCCTGTATAATTTCACATACTTGATGCTATTGATTACGTATAGGTTGTAATAAAACTTAAACTGCTTGTTGGTGGTTACTACCAACTCTAAAGTTTTTGTTAGTGTTCGGTTTTCCGTTTTATTTTACAAAAAAAGTCCTCTCTTTTCTGTGCTTCAATTGATTCTCTCACCCCCCCTTAACATTGGCTTGGAATAACCCCTAGCTATCAGTCTTTCTGGTTAAACAGGTCTACTTGCTTAGCAAGCTAGCCTCATCTGAACAGTTTCTCCAGAAGAATTCTAACAAACTGACCTTTAGCTATGCACGCTGAATACCCCAATTCGGGTGATCACTGTTGGCATGGAGGAGGAATTTGCCTGCCATAGGCTACCTGTAAACATTAGGTATCAATTTTGCCTCCCCATGGGTTGTTTATACCAGAGAGGGTCACGTCTAGATAGTTTATCTGACTTTATTGTATTCAAAAGTAAAGATATACCTATCTCGTTATTATTGATCCATTTCACAAATTTGTTATGTCAGACTCAGCACGCTCCTATAAAAGGAGCTTATAGTATGGTTTTGTCTGTTGCCTGCACCTGTGATCGTGTTTTTGGTCTCTTTGCTAAAAGCCTTGTTTTAACTATGGTGCCCGAAAAGTTGCTCAACAATCAAGATCCATTTTCAAGAGACTTTTCAACGCTTTTTGAGACCCGTTTTGCCTTTTAAAATTCAACACCTCAAGACACTTGATAAACCCCCCAAAATGGCATTTTGGACATCTTTAAAAGTGTTCCAACACTAGTTAGAAACAGTCAATGATCTTGCACATGTGCAAAAAACTAAAAAATGTCCGCAAGAGACAGTTTAGAGGGACTAGTTAACATATATCGGTTATTGATTCATTAAAGCTCTATTCATCACTATTAGCCATTTGTATTGGCTAGAGCACACATTTACTTATGTATATGGTTCAATTAAATATGTTATATGTATTGAGTATATTGAGTTTGTGATATTCAGTACAGCTAAGGGGGATCTGCAGGAACGTGTGATCAGGACCCCAACATCTACGAATGGAGTGAAGCAATGTCTTTTAATTTCAAATGGGATTGCACAACTATGAGTTTCAATAGTAACCTATTGCAATCCATTTCCATCCTCACCACTGCTAAACTATCTGGATGCCAATTTGGTATTTTGGCATAATGGCCATACTGACCATGAGTCCTCAAAACCTAATACACGACTGCGTTTTACATTGCTTGTGCCTATATTTTTGAACTCCCATTCACAATGGCGCAATCCCCTTTATGAGTTCAATAAGTAGGCGCAAGCACTGTAAAGGAACTGTCGTGAACGTGTTTGGACTTAGCGTGCATGAAGGCGTGTGCCCTATAAAAAGACGGTCGCAAAGGGGCATCTCCATTTGTAAATCTTCTATGCTTTACAGTTTCCATACTGGTAAAATCCAATACAAGAAAATATCATAAGTCCATGTAATAGTGTGTTCTTAAAACACAGTTATGAATACTTTAACTGTTGTTGATTAACTATTTGGTGCATGGATCATGAAAATTATCCAATTCCCTAACACCTAGAAACCCAGCTTGGGTTGAAATGCACTTTTTAAAGAGCATGTGTTTTGCTGTCTGTAAAAAGAATGTGGATTATTATATCAAATCACTGCTCATGAAGATTTATCACACAGATTTATCATTACATATTGTTTGCTGGCTTTCCCGGTGTGTGTCTTATTTGAAAATAATACGATAATCTTTTTTTCATAAATACAAAACCATTACCTTGCAAAACCTCATAAAATATTGATTTATAACCTCGAGCCTATTGCTATTCAAGTTTTAAAAATCCCTAAACA
Source organism: Bombina bombina (assembly GCF_027579735.1). Lineage (NCBI taxonomy): Eukaryota > Metazoa > Chordata > Amphibia > Anura > Bombinatoridae > Bombina > Bombina bombina. Next base: position 64,698,911 of record NC_069506.1, read on the forward strand.
TCTCTACACAGTATGCAGTATGTTGAAAATGCAATTGTGGCTCTTGTAAATTAAGATTCATCTCATAAAATAGTTGAAGACGTCGTCCATTAGAAAACATATGCTTTAAATATGAGGGAACATAATTTTCTTATTGTATTACGTATATAATAAATCTTTTTTTTCCCCCCCCCTGATATAATGAACCCAATATGTAATCACTCCAGGTCTTCTGAAATGTAGCAATGCAATGTAAGTACTTGAATTCACAATTTAAAATAAACATTTGATGCTGTTTATATTGTTAAAACTAGTGTTAAGGGGAATACAAATTACAAATCAGAACACGCACACAGCTGTTGAAACAGTTCCTATTTCAAAATGGAGCTAGTGGTTTTCTACTCCTTTTGAGATATCAACAAAACAACATATATTCACATTCAAACCATCCAAAGACAGATTTACAATGAAAAAACTAATTTATTTAATTCTCAAGACTGATCTATTAAAATTTTTGTGTAGCATTAAAAAACAATAATAATAAAAATACCATAAAACAGGCATGCTTCACTAAATTTTTACATACACAGCTATTTCATGTCATTTTTTAATTTTGTTTTAATTAAATTCTGTGTTATATTCCTTTATTGCAATTGACTTTTTTGAACAATAAGTCCCCCATGCTTTATTATATTGTGTAAGATTTGAAGCTTATGCATATGATTTCTCTATCAGTATAACCAGTACTGAGGCTTGCTGACTTTTATGAGATCTCCATAGAAAGGGGAGGACATTTTTTTGTGGACAAAATACATTTTGGTGTTCACTTTCAGTAAAATTTATTGCTTATGTTTTCTAAAACCAAGCAGGTAAATTTTTTTTTGCAATTTACTTTAAATAAATGTAAGTAAAAGGCTTTTAACTGAAACACTTTAAAGGGGACAGGAAACCCCAAAATTGTATTTTATGATACGGATAGAACATACATTTTTAAACAACTTTCCAATTTATTTCTATTATAAAATTTGCTTCATTCTATTGAAATTATTTGCTGAAGAAACAGCATTGCATTACTGCAGCTAGCTGAAACACATCTAGTTAGCCAATCACAAGAGGACAAGTGTGTGCTGGGCACCAATCAGCAGGCTAGCTTCCACTTGTTAAGGAAATGTGGCGTATTCTTTTTCAACAACGGTATACCAAGAGAATGAAACATATTTGAAGATGGAAGATGATTTAAAAGTGACTTAAAATGACATGCTCTATCTGAATATTACAGGTTTAATTTTCACTTTCCTATCCCTTTAAGGTTTTAGACACTCTGTGAGGCAAGGCCTAACCAGAGTAGATAACATTGTTGCATTTTTAGAGGAGGGGAAGGTTCTTACTGTATATTCAAGTGAAACGTTTATTCTTCTTCTTACTTTTTGCTTGTCGTGTTCTGCTTTCCCTCTCGTCCCTCCCTTCTTTTTGTCATTTCTTTGCAGGTGCAGTGGTAGGCCGGCCATAAATGAACTCACCTCTTTAGGGTTGCTATAATTCTGGTGGCTGGGGCATGATTATTCGTCGCTAGCTCATTTATAAGTTCAGTGCATTAATTTTTCTAAACCGATGGTTGGTATGTGGAATGGTTAGCGCTGCCTGGATTCTTTCTGGGTGTAGAGGTTCTTTTGTTCATGCGTTGCAAAGCAGGTGTCAGGGCCCTGTTTTTGACTGGGTCTGGGAAAAAGCAAGGGGTCAAGCTAATGGGGTGCACCTCCTCACACCTACTGGCCTGAGGCTTTAGAGGGGTGTCTGGCCTACCGAATCTTTGAAGGGTGGAGCTCGGCAAATTATGTAATGTGTTTTGGTCCTGACCTACTATTCCTTTGGGTTAAGTTAGGAAGCTCTGATGCTGCCTCCCTGATAACTCTTCATAAGAGTTTAGAGTTGTTTATGCTGTTATTGGTTAAGTGTTAATTAATGCAAATAATGTATATTATCGTTGTGTCTTTATTTTAGTGTATGTTAGGTTAGGGGTTTGGCCTGACTCTTATGGGTGTGTTTAACCCTTAGGAATTAATTATTATTATTATCATTTATTTGTATAGCGCCACCAAATTCCATAGCGCTGGGTACAGTGATAGGGTATACAATGACAAGGATTTGTGATAAAATACAAAACATAACGTGGGGGAGGAGCCGACCATCATGGAGACAAGACGCATATTTCAGGAGCTCCAACTTCATATACCAATTTCTTAGGTTTAATACCTATTTCGATATTTTTCCTGCCTATATTGGAGAACGACATAGTACACTATCACTATATGTCTATTTTGAACTGTAAAGAGTCAGACGCTTTATTTGACATAACCTGCACTCCCCAGAGTGCCTTGATCACATATAAACGTATATACAGACATGGCTGCGATATCTTTTCCATCAGCTTAATATATGGCTAGATCATTGCAGTTGAAACACTTCTTGACGCTGTAAGCTAAAGCCTTTGACTCCTGCGCGGCACATAATACCCTTTTGGATGCCTAACAACTTGTGAAAGAGATCATGATAATGAAGAGGGGGAAACAGAACATAGTCACAAGCCGCCATCTTTACTCTCTAGATCGGAGCCGACTAGACCGCATGGAAATATGACAGAGCACAGTGATTGCCGTTCTACCCCCATAATGGTAAGGAGCTGAACACCAATGATCATATGCATGGCTGGGTCAGTAAAAAGCAGCATCATGAGGACCCGACTAACCTGACATCTTACACAAAAGGGACATTCTTGATCCCCTCTGGGGGGCATAAGGAGGATAGAGTCCGGTCTTTTGAGACCATCAGTATGGGATACCGTGACCAGTTTGAGGATGGTGCTGTTGCGGCATTTTTCTGGGAGGCTAATGCTTCGCAGCTGGCCTTAAGGTATGATCGAGACTGCTACCGTTCATGGATAATGACTATCTTTAAAACCGGAATTGGTTAACTCAAAAGCCCCTTCACAGTTGCTGCCCTGTAATGCGGACAAATGGCTACTAACTCAGGAATCAGGATAATATCTTATAAGACTGTAGCTCATTGAAGTGACATTTTGGTTGATTTTACAGATATCTGCCCTTTTAGTGTTATGTTTACTTTCTCACGTTTACACTACTGTTTCTCTGCCATGCAACTGGGTTACAAGTTCATGTAATTTTCACTTTTGGATGCACTTTACTGAGGGAAGTCTGGGATATACAGAGCTACGCAGTTCCAACACTCTGTATTACTAGGTTAAACAAATTACATTGAGAAAACGTTAATTATAAGTATATTATGTTTGTTCCCTATTTAACTGAATTAAGATATGTTTTGTTTTAGCTTAAGGACCTGCTTTTACCTTTGGATTTTCTTTACTATGTGAAAACTAGATTGTGCAGGGTTACACAGTTCACACCCTTTGTTTCAGACCATTAATATATGAGAGACATGTTCCTATACATATACCCCAGGCACTTCTCGGCTAATATTATATGAAAAATGCTACAGCTTTGGGGGGATATACACGGATGTTTATACCACTCTATAAGATGGAGCTAGATTTGAGACACCACTAATATTTTTTGTTTTTGCTGAGTTGCCTGCGGCCGAGGTGACCTAGCAAATATACCATTTATGTATACCGATCTAGTTACATTCTGTGATATTCTATACGCAAAGCTGCGTGCTATTCTTGTAGCCCACCTATATTTAGATAAATAACAGCATTATAGTGATTTAATGTCCATCTCAGTAGCATCTTGAGCATATTTTTCATCCAGTTTTAAGGGCCATACTGTTTATTTGGTGTCTTCATGTTAGAGTGCTTTAATATTTAATGTAATATATCTAACATGTCCATCCAGTGTACTTGGTTTTCTAATCATAGGTATACCTATACACCATTGTTAGTTAGCTCTAGAATAAGCATAGAACCCTATGAAACCTTAATTCATAATTTAGCTACTTACCCTTAGTTAAGATGGGATCCTACTCTAGTTTCATGAGCACTATTCAGAATATTGTTGCTGCTACCTACATGTGACCAATATGTTTTATTAAGACAGACCCATAGACCATCTAATATTCTCTACATGTTATGTTTTAATTCTTAGCGTCTATCTTTATATAAACCTAATCTCCCCCCCCCATACCTTTTATTCACCTTTGGGCCTACTCCGTAGGCAGAGGAAAATATATCCAATAGAATTTCGCTTCTACTGTTCATGTATGTCTATATTTCCCATTGTCCGTTTGTATTGTGACTCACGGTTTGACCTACGTTCTTGGGCTAGTTAAGATAACATTATGAGTAGCCTAGCTACTCTTGCTGTATTGCTATGATACTACGTTGGCTTAGAATGTAGACTATATGTAGGCTCCAGATTACTAGAATTCAAGAATTGCATGCCTCTAATGGATATGTTATTGAATAATATCGATAATGTGACGTACAGTAAGTGAATGTCTAATTATGAACACCCTATAAAAGAGAAAACAAGGTTCATCATTGGAATGCCTGAGCCGTCCCTCAATGTCCAAGTCTGACTTCTAGAACTTTATTTGTTTTTGGTCTTTCTGTCAATATTTCAGCTATATATATACGTTATGTATTTATCTGCTCACTTAACATATGATGTATATGAAGTCATAATCTTTTTAACATATTCTGTACTGGACTGCATAATTTGTTTTGTTATTCACTGAACCCTAATAAAAATATATATATATATATAAAAAAAAAAAAAAAAATACAAAACATAACAAAACTAAATAAATCTAGTACAGGAGGAAGAGGACCCTGCTCCAGAGAGCTCACAGTCTACAGGTTTAGGGTGCAGAAACATAGGATTGGGGTAGCTTGTGACATCGGTTGTAGTTGCAGCAGTGAGTCAGGCAGTTAACATATTAGTTTGGTTAGGATAAGAGATGGTAAGCCTCTCTGTATAGGTGGGTTTTCAAGGAGCATCTGAAGCTATACAAGTTGGAGACAGTCTTATGGAGCGGGGTAGAGAGTTCCAGAGGACAGGAGCAGCACGTGCAAAGTCTTGGAGAGACGAATGTCAGAGGTTGATCGAAGAGGACGGGATGGGGAATATTTCATGATGAGAGAGGAAATATAGTTGGGGTTAGACTGTTGACTGCTTTGTAAGTTAGGGTTAATACTTTAAATTGTATTCTGGAGTGTATGGGGAGCCAGTGTAGAGACTGGCAGAGCGGAGCAGCTGATGTAGATCGGCGACTTAGGTTGATGACTCTAGCCAAAGCATTTGTAATAGATTGGAGGGAGGAGAGGCGGTGTTTTGGAAGGCCATTTAGAAGTAGATTTCAATAATCAATGCGTGACAAAATAAGGGATTGAATAATTTCTTTTTAGTTTCTTGAGTAAGGAATGGTGGAATTCTGGAAATGTTGCGTAGGTGTGAATGGCAAGATTTGGTAAGTGCTTGTATATGTGGGTTGAATGTGAGTTCTGAGTCTAGTGTGACCCCAAGACAGCGGACCTGGGATGAGGTGTTCATAATAGAGTCTCCAACCGTCAGAGAAATATGAGGTGTTGAATGTCTCAAAGGGGGGGGGGGGAGGATAAGAAGCAGCTCAGTTTTGGACAGATTGAGTTAGAGGTAGTATGAAGACATCCACGAGGAAATTGCAGAGAGGCAGTTGGAATCTGGTTGAGTAAAGAGGGAGAAATATCAGGAGAGGAAAGACAGATTTGGGAATCATCAGCATATAAGTGGTACTAGAATCCAAAGGAGGCTATAGGTTTTCCAAGGAAGGATGTATAAAGAGTAAAAAGCAAGGGACCCAAGACAGAGCCTTGCGGTACTCCAACTGAGAGAGGCATAGGATCACAAGATATGTTGTTTAAGGAAACTGAAAACGAGTGGTTTGAGAGATATGAGGCAAACCATGAGAGGGCTGTGTCTCGAATGCCAAATGAATGTAGTATTTCTGGGAGGAGAGGATGTCAACTGTGTCAAAGGCAGCGGACAGGTCAAGAAGAATTAGTAAGGATTAGTGGCCTTTTGCTTTAGGTGATAACCGGTCATTTGTTACTTTAGTAAGAGTGGTTTCTGTTAAGTGTTTAGGGCGGAAACCAGATTGTAGTGGATCAAGTAAGGAGTTAGGAGTTAAGTGCGTGATTTCTTCCACTGCCGTTCAGCAGCCTGTGAACATTGCTGAAGATATCTGGTCTGTTTGGTATGCCACGGTTGCCGTCGAGTGAGTGATGAACGGTGAACAGTGGAGGGTACAGCTTAGAAATGTGTTTAGAAATGCACTATGCAGTGCCAAAAAGATAAATTATATTCATAATTTTTTTTTTTATTGTAATAGGTGATGCATTAAGAAAACCCCAACTCAAGAAGACTGTCACATGTTACCTGGACAAGCTGTCTTTATCTTTGTATCCATCACTGGAGAAGTTTGAAGCAGAACTATCAGATCTGGTTAATAGTGATCGACTATCTAAGGTACAGTTTAAAGGGACAGGAAACAGATTGTAATTACAAGATTTATCTGCAGTCTTACAATAAACTAGAATATTGGATGAATTTGAAATTGTTTGGAATTAGTTATCACTTTGTTTGCTGCAGTTGTTTTAAAAAAATTAAAACTCAACCCCACAATTGCCTTATTTGTAAGAGCCAATCTGGACTTACTGGAGTGAACAAGGCTGGCCACAGTCATAATGGGATTCATTTCATTCTTTCCAATTTTCTCGTTCAATATCAGAAAATTGGTATTGTCCCAATCTTACCAAGTCATAATCAGCTGAGCTTGATAACTGCCACTAGATTTGATATCCATTTCCCCACAAAGGCACCATTAAAGGGATATGGAACCTTAAAATATTATTTCTCCAACATAGGTGTGTCCGGTCCACGGCGTCATCCTTACTTGTGGGATATTCTCTTCCCCAACAGGAAATGGCAAAGAGCCCAGCAAAGCTGGTCACATGATCCCTCCTAGGCTCCGCCTTCCCCAGTCATTCTCTTTGCCGTTGTACAGGCAACATCTCCACGGAGATGGCTTAGAGTTTTTTGGAAAATGATTTTAGCAACCGTTACTAAAATCGATGGCTGTTTCCACACAGGACTGTTGAGAGGAATTAACTTCAGTTGGGGGAAACAGTGAGCAGACTTTTGCTGCTTGAGGTATGACACATTTCTAACAAGACGATGTAATGCTGGAAGCTGTCATTTTCCCTATGGGATCCGGTAAGCCATTTTTATTACATAAGAAAAAAAGGGCTTCACAAGGGCTTTTAAGACTGTAGACATTTTCTTTTGGCAAGAGATGTTCTGGATCCTTGGGCGCTAGAAATAGTCTCCCAAGGTTATCTTCTGGAATTCAAGGGGCTTCCCCCAAGGGGGAGGTTCCACAGGTCTCCATTGTCTTCAGACCACATAAAAAAACAGGCATTCTTACATTGTGTAGAAGACCTGTTAAAAATGGGAGTGATTCATCCTGTTCCATTAGGAGAACAAGGGATGGGGTTCTACTCCAATCTGTTCGTAGTTCCCAAAAAAGAGGGAACATTCAGACCAATCTTAGATCTCAAGATCCTAAACAAGTTTCTCGAGGTTCCATCGTTCAAAATGGAAACCATTCGAACAATTCTTCCTTCCATCCAGGAAGGTCAATTCATGACCACGGTGGATTTAAAGGATGCGTATCTACATATTCCTATCCACAAGGAACATCATCGGTTCCTAAGGTTCGCATTCCTGGACAAGCATTACCAGTTTGTGGCACTTCCGTTCGGATTAGCCACTGCTCCAAGAATTTTCACAAAGGTACTAGGGTCCCTTCTAGCGGTGCTAAGACCAAGGGGCATTGCAGTAGTACCTTACTTGGACGACATTCTGATTCAAGCGTCGTCCCTTCCACAAGCAAAGGCTCACACGGACATTGTCCTGGCCTTTCTCAGATCTCACGGGTGGAAAGTGAACGTAGAAAAAAGTTCTCTATCTCCGTCAACAAGGGTTCCCTTCTTGGGAACAATAATAGACTCCTTAGAAATGAGGATTTTTCTGACAGAGGCCAGAAAATCAAAACTTCTAAACTCTTGTCAAGTGCTTCATTCTGTTCCTCTTCCTTCCATAGCGCAGTGCATGGAAGTAATAGGTTTGATGGTAGCGGCAATGGACATAGTTCCTTTTGCGCGAATTCATCTAAGACCATTACAACTGTGCATGCTCAGTCAGAGGAATGGGGATTATACAGACTTGTCTCCGACGATACAAGTAGATCAGAGGACCAGAGATTCACTCCGTTGGTGGCTGTCCCTGGACAACCTGTCACAGGGGATGAGCTTCCGCAGACCAGAGTGGGTCATTGTCACGACCGACGCCAGTCTGGTGGGCTGGGGCGCGGTCTGGGGACCCCTGAAAGCTCAGGGTCTTTGGTCTCGGGAAGAATCTCTTCTCCCGATAAATATTCTGGAACTGAGAACGATATTCAATGCTCTCAAGGCTTGGCCTCAGCTAGCAAAGGCCAAAGTCATACGGTTTCAATCAGACAACATGACGACTGTTGCGTACATCAACCATCAGGGGGGAACAAGGAGTTCCCTGGCGATGGAAGAAGTGACCAAAATCATTCAATGGGCGGAGACTCACTCCTGCCACTTGTCTGCAATCCACATCCCAGGAGTGGAAAATTGGGAAGCGGATTTTCTGAGTCGTCAGACATTTCATCCGGGGGAGTGGGAACTCCATCCGGAAATCTTTGCCCAAATTACTCAGTTGTGGGGCATTCCAGACATGGATCTGATGGCCTCTCGTCAGAACTTCAAGGTTCCTTGCTACGGGTCCAGATCCAGGGATCCCAAGGCGACTCTAGTAGATGCACTAGTAGCACCTTGGACCTTCAAACTAGCTTATGTATTCCCGCCGTTTCCTCTCATCCCCAGGCTGGTAGCCAGGATCAATCAGGAGAGGGCATCGGTGATCTTGATAGCTCCTGCGTGGCCACGCAGGACTTGGTATGCAGACCTGGTGAATATGTCATCGGCTCCACCATGGAAGCTACCTTTGAGACGGGACCTTCTTGTTCAAGGTCCGTTCGAACATCCGAATCTGGTCTCACTCCAACTGACTGCCTGGAGATTGAACGCTTGATCTTATCAAAGCGAGGGTTCTCAGATTCTGTCATTGATACTCTTGTTCAGGCCAGAAAGCCTGTAACTAGAAAAATCTACCACAAAATATGGAAAAAATATATCTGTTGGTGTGAATCTAAAGGATTCCCTTGGGACAAGATAAAAATTCCTAAGATTCTATCCTTTCTTCAAGAAGGTTTGGAGAAAGGATTATCTGCAAGTTCTTTGAAGGGACAGATTTCTGTCTTATCTGTGTTACTTCACAAAAAGCTGGCAGCTGTGCCAGATGTTCAAGCCTTTGTTCAGGCTCTGGTTAGAATCAAGCCTGTTTACAAACCTTTGACTCCTCCTTGGAGTCTCAATTTAGTTCTTTCAGTTCTTCAGGGGGTTCCGTTTGAACCCTTACATTCCGTTGATATTAAGTTATTATCTTGGAAAGTTTTGTTTTTGGTTGCAATTTCTTCTGCTAGAAGAGTTTCAGAATTATCTGCTCTGCAGTGTTCTCCTCCTTATCTGGTGTTCCATGCAGATAAGGT
>NC_069506.1:64713537-64898537 GCF_027579735.1 Bombina bombina
TGCATTTTAGCCAATCAGTGCTGGTTCATGAATAACTATTAGCATTCTCCACGGGAGTGAGCACAATGTTATCTATATGGTACTTTTTAATGAAAATTATTTCAAATTGTATGTTCTATCTGAATCATGAACAAATAAATTGGGTTTTATGTCCCTTTAAGTATGTTTCAAATACATGTCTACTTAAAGGGACACTGTACCCAAATTTTTTCTTTTGTAATTCAGAAAGAGCATGCAATTTTAAGCAACTTTCTAATTTACTCCTATTATCAATTTTTCTTCGTTCTCTTGCTATCATTATTTGAAAAAGAAGGCATCTAAGCTTTTTTTTGGTTTCAGTACTCTGGACAGCACTTTTTTATTGGTGGATGGATTTATCCACCAATCAGCAAGGACAACCCAGGTTGTTCACCAAAAATGGGCCGGCATCTAAACTTACATTCTTGCATTTCAAATAAAGATACCAAGAGAATGAAGAAAATTTGATAATAGGAGTAAATTAGAAAGTTGCTTAAAATGTCATGCTCAATCTGAATCATGAAAGAAAAATTTTGGGTACAGTGTCCCTTTAAAAGAAGAAGAAAGGTTGTATAAGGTAAAAAAAATAAGAAACGAATATAAGAAAGCTTATACTTAAAGTATCAATTTACCACTCGCTGGACATCATGGTAGTATCTCTATCAGCTGTATTGTTATTCCACATTGATGCTCGGCTCTCGAGTACAGAAGATAAACATCTCTAAATCACATCTAACATATTATTTTTTAAAAGTAATAGAAATATGATGTTCAAAATAATCCTTACAACCTAATTTAAAATATCTTTTGTTTTTATCAGTTCTACAGTACAAGCTCTTGTGTTAAGAAGCCGCATTCGCTTGCCTGAGATGGTCAATCAACCTGGATTTACAATTGTCTTTCTACTTGAATATGTCTTCTGTGTTCCTAGCGGGGTCAACAGCAAGGTATTATGGGTTAAGATATCCTCTGATAATTGCATCCATTCATAAGCTGCGCTTAGAGTGCTGTTTGAAATATTTCTGCAATAACCATGTAGAGATTTAATCTTTGGGCAATGGTTGAACAACGTATTACAATGCATTTCACAGTGTACATTTTCCCCATAAATCAGTGATGATATGAATTCAATAAACCCAAGACATTCAAGAGCACGGGTGTCATTTTGACCAATTGCATGGATTTCCTAAATTCTTTAACCTTATTTTTCTTTGCATCTCTGATAAAATCTGTTAGCGTGCATAGGTGTCTAAGGTCATTCTTTGTATTTATTTTAAAGGGACAGTCTACTTGAAAAGATAGCTATTCCCCAGTTTTGCATAACACATTGTTATATGAAGGATCAGGAAATACAGTAGCTTTGCATAAACAACAAATGCATGATAAAAAGACAATGCACTTAGTCTGAACTTCAAATTAGTAGTAGATTTTTTTTTTCTGACAAATTATAAAGTTATGTCTATTTCCACTCCTGTATCATGTGACAGCCATCAGCCAATCATAAATGTATATATGTATATTCTGTGAATTCTTGCACGTGCTTAGTAGCAGCTAGTGTATGGTCAATTGTAAATATAAAATGACTGTACATATTTGGTTAATGGAAGTAAATTGGAAAGTTGTTTAACCCTTTGAGTGCTAAGCACTTTCCCACCTGGGTGCTAAGATTTTTTAATGTTGTTTTTATTTTATTTTTTGAACAATTTTTTTTAAACTTTTATTTAATTTTTTTCAGACCCCCGAGTCTTACACTGTTGGGAAGGTTAGACAATTACCTTTCCAATTCCTCCTCCTATACTTAACATTGTTAGGTATAAATAAAGTTGCGCGGTGACATCATCACGTTATGCCCCCTTATTTTAGTTCTGTTGACAGACTTCTAATTTAGCCAATCAGCGCTGACTCGTAAATAACTCCACGGGAGTGAGCACAATGTTAACTATATGGCACACATGGACTATTGCTATCTAGCTGTATAAAAGGAAATTAAATGAGAAGAGGACTGCAAGGGCATAGAAACATGCAGAGGTTTAGATGTTATAAAGTATATTAATATAACAATGTTGGCCTGTGCAAAGTTGGGTAATGGGGTAGTAAAGGCGTTATCCTATGTTTTTAAACAATAAAAAAAATCAAGTAGACTGTCCCTTTAAACTGCTGGCACAACTACTTTACTTTGGTTACTACTCACCATGCTATAGTTTTTCTCTTGCCGTCTCTTAAAGGCCATTCTCCTATTTTAACCATTTACAAGTGCTGGTTAGGGAAACTCTGCATCTTCACACTGGGCCGCCGCCATCTTGGAGATGAAGTCCTTCTGGTACACTGTGCCATTCACAGATCTGTGATACTGTTGTCTTGTTAGCAAGCATTACTGTGCACTTCAGTTTAGTGTGCACAATACAGAGCGGGAACAGTGGCTCTATTTCTTTCACATTATTCCTTAGGTCATTTTGTAAAGCTTTTGTTTCTATTGTTTGAGATAATCCAAAGTGCAAGGTGCAGCTGTCAACAAGCCAGTAATGTGACTGATCTGTTAAAAGCCTCCCTGCTTCTGTCACAAGATACAACGATACGTGAAATACAAGATGGCAGCACCCTGTGTAAAGATGCAGAGCTTTCCAACTGGCTTCACTAATGGATTAAAATAAGAGAAAAGCCTTTAAAGGGACATTAAAGCCTTTGAGATGGTAATATAAAATGATAAATTGTATATAATAAAAAACCCCAACTCTGCAATATACTGTTCATTATTTATTTTGTCCTCTTTGCCTGTAATTCCATTATGAAATTGTGAGCTTTTTAGTTCCTGTTTAGAAATGGGAGTGCAGAACATTGTTAAATCCAGCACCAGCCATTGGCTGCACACTCTAGTGACCTATTTATAACTGACCCTAATTGGCCACAGCAGAGAAGGTAACACAAGTTACAACATGGCAGCTCCCAGTGTTTTATAGACACTAAAACTTTACACTTATTTTGTCACTTTTTTAAACAACTAATGAAACTTTATAAAATACAACTACATGTTAGTCATGGACTATAATCTTTTCTTTGAATGCATCATTCTATGTAGCATGTATTTAGTGTTTAATGTCCCTTTAAAGACAGCTGCAGGTACAGAAGGAAAAACTATTATGGCAAATAGTAACTATGCTACTGTAGTTGTACCCAGGAGTGTTATGTCCCTTTAAAGCAAATAGTTATCATCAGTAAATGATAATAAAGTATCACATGGTATTAACCATATTGTAACATATTGCATTGGATATATAAATATTTTTAAAGGGACATGGAACCTTTCATTTTTCTTTTATGATTCGGAAAGAACATGCAATTTTTAAGCAACTTTCTGATTTACTTCTATTATCAAATTATCTTTGTTCTCTGGATATATTTTGTTGAAAAGCAGGAACGTAAGCTCAGTAGCGTGCACCTGTCTGAAGCACTATATAGCAACAGTTTTGCAAGAATGTTATCTATTTGCAAGAGCAGTAGATGGCAGCACTATTCCCTGACATGTAGTGCTCCAGATGCCTACCTAGGTTTGCCTTCAGAACAAAGCATACCTTGGGAATAGGGCAGGGCCATTAACCGCATATGCGGTTTTAAACCGCGATTAACCGCCGCAATTTAAAAACTGCGAGAGTTTGTGGTTTTTATGGGGGCGGGGCCAATGGAAGGAGCCGGTCCCGGACCACCGGTAACTGTTCCACAGCAGCAAGGAGCCGGTAGAGACACCACCTTCCCAGGCTGCTGGTTTATTAGGTCTCGCACTGTCACTAAGCGACCTACGGATTGTTTTACAAAGATCTTTTTGAGATATTGTTACCGGCGACTAACGAGTCCGATATGACTAAAGCAGTCTCACATGAAACATACTGCCCACTGTACCGGACTAATACTCGCGGCCATATTGGAACTTCACATGACCCTATATGAACTGTAAACTGTCACTATGCTTCTAGAAAATAGAGCGCCAATACGGAACATCGGATTGTCCCTCACATTAGTCAGACTAACAAAAAATGATATGCCCCATGGCTAATAAGGAAGTGCGGCGTGTGGATTTCTCATTTCTATGGGAGATAAGGTCGATAAGGTCTTGGTTGGGCTCGTCACTCCTTATCTACTTTGAACAGCTTATCCCCTTTTTAAAATTATGTGGGATTTATATAGGACTCCCCGGTGTATCCCTCTCAGCACCGGAGCTCCTTTTTCAGTTGTATGGGTAGTGTTTTATGCACTGTGACACGCCGCACTGCCGCCCTTCTCTTATTAGCCATAGAGCATATCATTTTTTATTAGTCTGCCTAATATGAGGGACAATCGTTCCTTATTGGCGCTCTATTTTCTAGAAGCATAGTGACAGTTTACAGTTCATATAGGGTTGTGTGAAGTTCCAATATGGCCACGAGTATTAGTCTGGTACAGTGAGCAGTATGTTTCATGTGAGACTGCTCTAGTCATATCGGACTCGTTAGTCGCTGGTAAAAATATCTCTTAAAGATCTTGGTAAAACAATCCGTAGCTTGCTTTTTGGTACAAAATCGCGATTTTCATTTTTACTCATACCGCCCAGCCCTACTTGGGAATGAAGCAAATTTGATATTAGAAGTAAATTGGATTTTTTTTTAACCCCTTAACGACCGCCGGACGTCTTTATCAGGCCTTGTTTATAGCACACGTCTTGCAGATGTTGGTAAGACTGTGCTATATCTGCATACCTCTGGAAGTGATTCATACAGTTCTAGCGCAGCTTCTCCACTATCCGCAAAGCTTTGCTAGTAAACTCGTTAACGACCGCATGACGCACAGGGTACTTCAGCCGTTAAGCAGTTAAAATTGTATGTTCTGTGTCATATCCTTTAATTTGTTTTTAGTAAATAAAAAAATAAAAAAATTATATTCAAGCGGGAGGTTAAATCAAACACGTTTCCATATGCCTACCATAAAAACTGGACCGTTATCAACAAAGCAAAGTTTGTATTTTGTTTTGAATATTTTTATTTTTATGATGACATCTGTTGTGGTTAAGTCAGTATAAAATGAATATTTGGACTAGATAAGATTTGTTTGATTCCACTATGCGCTCTTGAAACAAATCTCGCTTTCACGCAGGGGTCCTATTAGATTTTTTTCTTGCTGAACTTATTTCATTCTTAACGCTTCAGCTTTCAGTAGTTCCATTTATCAGTTTGGCTTTTAATAAAAGTTTCTGCTGTTCTTAACAATTTTAACTGCTTTTATGTAAAAAAAAACAGTTTTCTGGTTTTAAATAAGAAGGCATTCATACATCACTGATTTTGTTTCCTCGTAGCTCTAAGAACAGTGACTTATCTTAACCTTTTTCAGCAGTGCCTTACATGACATTTGCTAAAGTCTATTAATCTTAAATTTCATTTGCTGTAATTCCTATAAAATCCTCAGACAAATATAATAGTTTTTTATTTTTTATTTTATTTTATATTGTTGGATAACGCACACAGCACTTACAGAGAAAGGAATTGTCTGTGTTCTATGATACTTGTTTAAAAAGGCAGTTCAACTCCCCTGGACATTAGAATTTTCATTTTGCAATTTTCCTAGAGTGATATTACAGACCTGCTTAACATTTTGTGAATACAACTGAATATTGTGCAAAATCTGTCTGATAAATGAGGGCAAACAATTTGAACTTTTCTTTGCTTAAAAGATTACTATAGTCCAAAATAATCTATCATCTATATGAAAAGGCAGCATTAAAAATGTTGGCATTTGATTGCCTTAAAAAATGTGAAGTACAAGCTGATTAAATATATTTTTTTGAAAGGACACAAAACCCCAAATTTTTCTTTCATGAGCAATTTTAAAGAACTTTCCAAATTACTTTTATTATCAAATTTACTTACTTCTCATGAGCTACTAGGAGTTAGCTGAACACATTGGCCTCTATTTATCAAGGTCTGGCGGACCTGATCCGACAGTGCGGATCAGGTCCGCCAGACCTTGCTGAATGCGGAGAGCAATACGCTCTCCGTATTCAGCATTGCACCAGCAGCTCACAACCCCCCAATCGGCCGCGAGCAGGGGGGTGTCAATCAACCCGATCGCACTCGATCGGGTTGATTTCCGGCGATGTCTGTCGGACAGTTAACTATAACTGCTGTTTCTGACTCGCCAGAAACACGGGGCATCAAGCTCCTTTCGGAGCTTGATAGATAGGCCTCACTGGGTGAACCAATGATAAGAGGCATATAGGTGCAGCCACCAATCAGCAGCTAGCTGTTTGCAGTGCACTGCTGCTCTTGGGCCTATCCAGGCATGCTGTTCAACAAAGGATACCAAAAGAAGGAAGCAAAATATTTAATGGAAATAAATTGGAAAGTTGTTTAAAATCGTATACTTTATTTAGAGCAGGAAAGAAAAAAATATGGGTTTCATATCCCTTTAACAATAGACATTTATTTTACAGGCAAGTATAATAGGCCAATATTGGTCATAGTAGGTGCTGGTCAGGGGGCACATTAGCAGGTACATCAGGTAGCTATTTCTTACACAGGTGCAATAGGCAAGTATTGCCTAGAGAGGTGCATTAAAGGGATAGTCTACTCCAGAATTGTTATTGTTTAAAAAGATAGATAATCCCTTTATTACCCATGTCCCAGTTTTGCATAACCAAGATGGTGATATTAATATACTTTTTATCTCTGTGATTATCTTGTATCTAAGCCTCTGCAGACGGCCCCCTTATTTAAGTTCTTTTGACAGACTTGCATTTTAGCCAATAAGTGCTGACTCTTAAATAACTCCATGGGAGTGAGCACAATGGTATCTATATGACACACATGAACTAGCAGTGTCTAACTGTAAAAAACTCTCAAAATGCACTGAGATAAGAGGCAGTTCAATGGCTTATAAATTAGCATATGAGCCTACCTATGTTTAGCTTTCCACAAAGAATACCAAAAGAACTAGTCAAATTTGATGATAAATATAAATTGGAAAGTTGTTTAAAATTGCATGCCCTATTGGAATCATGAAAGTTTAATTTAGACTAGACTGTCCCTTTAAGCAGGTATTGCCTCGATAGATCCAATATGTAGTTATTGGCCATAGAAGTACAATAGGCAAGTATTGACCTTGTAGGTATAATGGGCAGGTATAGGACAGGCAGATATTTGCCAAGCAGGTATACTAACTAGGTAAAGGCTAGGGTGTACAGAGTAGTAATGAGCTGCAGATTCATTAATAGAAATACCTGGTAGATGGAGTTTGAAGAATGATTAGTAGGGACATTGTCAGAGATAGCCAGTGGATAGGAATGACAAGGAACAAAAGTTAACTGTAGGTAGCAAGAAAACTACCAGCAAGACTGCAGTTGCTTACACTAGTAAGCTTGTTGTTGACAGACGGTCTGTGATGCAAGAAGCTTCTGGCCTGCTAACATATGCAGACATTTATCTCAATATAATTTCTGACATTTATGTTTCAGCCTATGTAAGACAATATTTGGATGCTACCTACAATATCAGGAAATATTTTTGTTCTAAATTCTGGTAACATAAGGGCCAGAGAGCCTCCAAAAGTTTACTGTTCAGTTAGATTTTCTCTGTGAACCTTATGTTTTATGAGCGAGCTCGCCGTAGCAATAACCAGCCAATTGCAATGGCTGATTATTTATCGCATGCCTGTTTGCGGGCACGCGATCATTTACCACTCCACTTGTAATCTTGCCCTAAAACAATTATTGCTTGAATGGTGTATTCAGAACAAAGATCAGCCTAAGAATAGTTTGTAAATGTAATTAGTTGTTTAAATATTGAAAAAAAAAAAAAAGGGTAAAGTTAATGTGCATAAAGCCGTGGGGGCCGCCATATTGTAACTTAGGTTACCTTTTCTGCTGAGACCAATCAGGAATGGTTATAATAAGCTTACTAGAGTGTGCAACCAATGACTGAGTGGAATACAGCTGTCTGCACTTCCATGTTTAACATAACCTGGAAAGCCCACAATATTCAGAATTAAATTACAGGAAAGGAGAACAAAATAAATAATGAAAGTATATTGCAAAGTTGTTTTACTACATGTAATTTAAACAATTTATACTAATATCTTGAGGTGTTTAATGTCCCTTTAATATGATAACATTTATTTCCATCTAACATTTCCTGTATGAGATTACATATTAATTGTATTGTATTGTGATCCTCTCAATCTATTTATAAAATCATTATTTGTGTAGGAATATGGAACATTCATTTATTTCAATATATAGCAATATTCTTCCTTAGGATTTCTCAGGCCTAGATTTGGAGTTCGGCGGTAGCCGTCAAAACCAGCGTTAGAGGCTCCTAACGCTGGTTTTGGCCGCCCGCTGGTATTTGGAGTCAGTGATTAAAGGGTCTAACGCTCACTTTTCAGCCGCAACTTTTCCATACCGCAGATCCCCCTACGCCATTTGCGTAGCCTATCTTTTCAATGGGATCTTTCTAACGCTGGTATTTAGAGTCGTTTCTGAAGTGAGCGTTAGAGCTCTAACGACAAGATTCCAGCCGCCTGAAAATAGCAGGAGTTAAGAGCTTTCTGGCTAACGCCGGTTCATAAAGCTCTTAACTACTGTACCCTAAAGTACACTAACACCCATAAACTACCTATGTACCCCCTAAACCGAGGCCCCCCCCACATCGCCGACACTCGATTAAAATTTTTTAACCCCTAATCTGCCGACCGCCACCTACGTTATATTTATGTACCCCTAATCTGCTGCCCCTAACCCCGCCGACCCCTGTATTATATTTATTAACCCCAAACCTGCCCCCCACAACATCGCCGCCAGCTACTTAAAATAATTAACCCCTAATCTTCCGACCGCAAAGCGCCGCCACCTACGTTATCCCTATGTACCCCTAATCTGCTACCCCTAACACCGCCGACCCCTATATTATATTTATTAACCCCTAATCTGCCCCCCTCAACGTCGCCGACACCTGCCTACACTTATTAACCCCTAATCTGCCGAGCGGACCTGAGCGCTACTATAATAAAGTTATTAACCCCTAATCCGCCTCACTAACCCTATCATAAATAGTATTAACCCTAATCTGCCCTCCCTAACATCGCCGACACCTACCTTCAATTATTAACCCCTAATCTTCGATCGGAGCTCACCGCTATTCTAATAAATGGATTAACCCCCTAAAGCTAAGTCTAACCCTAACACTAACACCCCCCTAAGTTAAATATAATTTACATCTAACGAAATAAATTAACTCTTATTAAATAAATGATTCCTATTTAAAGCTAAATACTTACCTGTAAAATAAATCCTAATATAGCTACAATATAAATTATAATTATATTATAGCTATTTTAGGATTAATATTTATTTTACAGGCAACTTTGTAATTATTTTTAACCAGGTACAATAGCTATTAAATAGTTAAGAACTATTTAATAGTTACCTAGTTAAAATAATAACCAAATTTACCTGTAAAATAAATCCTAACCTAAGATATAATTAAACCTAACACTACCCTATCAATAAAATAATTAAATAAACTACCTACAATTACCTACAATTAACCTAACACTACACTATCAATAAATTAATTAAACACAATTCCTACAAATAAATACAATTAAATAAACTAGCTAAAGTACAAAAAATAAAAAAGAACTAAGTTACAGAAAATAAAAAAATATTTACAAACATAAGAAAAATATTACAACAATTTTAAACTAATTACACCTACTCTAAGCCCCCTAATAAAATAACAAAGCCCCCCAAAATAAAAAATTCCCTACCCTATTCTAAATTAAAAAAGTTACAAGCTCTTTTACCTTACCAGCCCTGAACAGGGCCCTTTGCGGGGCATGCCCCAAGAAGTTCAGCTCTTTTGCCTGTAAAAAAAAACATACAATACCCCCCCCCCAACATTACAACCCACCACCCACATACCCCTAATCTAACCCAAACCCCCCTTAAATAAACCTAACACTAATCCCCTGAAGATCTTCCTACCTTGTCTTCACCATCCAGGTATCACCGATCCGTCCTGGCTCCAAGATCTTCATCCAACCCAAGCGGGGGTTGGCGATCCATAATCCGGTGCTGAAGAGGTCCAGAAGAGGCTCCAAAGTCTTCCTCCTATCCGGCAGAAGAGGACATCCGGACCGGCAAACATCTTCTCCAAGCGGCATCTTCGATCTTCTTCCATCCGGAGCGAAGCGGCAGGATCCTGAAGACCTCCAGCGCGGAACATCCATCCGGACCGACGACTGAACGACGAATGACTGTTCCTTTAAGGGACGTCATCCAAGATGGCGTCCCTCGAATTCCGATTGGCTGATAGGGATTCTATCAGCCAATCGGAATTAAGGTAGGAATTTTCTGATTGGCTGATGGAATCAGCCAATCAGAATCTAGTTCAATCCGATTGGCCGATCCCAATCAGCCAATCAGATTGAGCTCGCATTCTATTGGCTGATCGGAACAGCCAATAGAATGCGAGCTCAATCTGATTGGCTGATTGGATCAGCCAATCGGATTGAACTTGATTCTGATTGGCTGATTCCATCAGCCAATCAGAAAATTCCTACCTTAATTCCGATTGGCTGATAGAATCCTATCAGCCAATCGGAATTCGAGGGACGCCATCTTGGATGACGTCCCTTAAAGGAACAGTCATTCGTCGTTCAGTCGTCGGTCCGGATGGATGTTCCGCGCTGGAGGTCTTCAGGATCCTGCCGCTTCGCTCCGGATGGAAGAAGATCGAAGATGCCGCTTGGAGAAGATGTTTGCCGGTCCGGATGTCCTCTTCTTGCCGGATAGGAGGAAGACTTTGGAGCCTCTTCTGGACCTCTTCAGCACCGGATTATGGATCGCCAACCCCCGCTTGGGTTGGATGAAGATCTTGGAGCCAGGACGGATCGGTGATACCTGGATGGTGAAGACAAGGTAGGAAGATCTTCAGGGGATTAGTGTTAGGTTTATTTAAGGGGGGTTTGGGTTAGATTAGGGGTATGTGGGGTGGTGGGTTGTAATGTTGGGGGGGGGTATTGTATGTTTTTTTTTACAGGCAAAAGAGCTGAACTTCTTGGGGCATGCCCCGCAAAGGGCCCTGTTCAGGGCTGGTAAGGTAAAGAGCTTGTAACTTTTTTAATTTAGAATAGGGTAGGGAATTTTTTATTTTGGGGGGCTTTGTTATTTTATTAGGGGGCTTAGAGTAGGTGTAATTAGTTTAAAATTGTTGTAATATTTTTCTTATGTTTGTAAATATTTTTTTATTTTCTGCTAACTTAGTTCTTTTTTATTTTTTGTACTTTAGCTAGTTTATTTAATTGTATTTATTTGTAGGAATTGTGTTTAATTAATTTATTGATAGTGTAGTGTTAGGTTAATTGTAGGTAATTGTAGGTAGTTTATTTAATTATTTTATTGATAGGGTAGTGTTAGGTTTAATTATATCTTAGGTTAGGATTTATTTTACAGGTAAATTTGTTATTATTTTAACTAGGTAACTATTAAATAGTTCTTAACTATTTAATAGCTATTGTACCTGGTTAAAATAATTACAAAGTTGCCTGTAAAATAAATATTAATCCTAAAATAGCTATAATATAATTATAATTTATATTGTAGCTATATTAGGGTTTATTTTACAGGTAAGTATTTAGCTTTAAATAGGAATCGTTTATTTAATAAGAGTTAATTTATTTCGTTAGATAAAAATTATATTTAACTTAGGGGGGTGTTAGTGTTAGGGTTAGACTTAGCTTTAGGGGTAATCCATTTATTAGAATAGCGGTGAGCTCCGATCGGAAGATTAGGGGTTAATAATTGAAGGTAGGTGTCGGCGATGTTAGGGAGGGCAGATTAGGGGTTAATACTATTTATGATAGGGTTAGTGAGGCGGATTAGGGGTTAATAACTTTATTATAGTAGCGCTCAGGTCCGCTCGGCAGATTAGGGGTTAATAAGTGTAGGCAGGTGTCGGCGACGTTGAGGGGGGCAGATTAGGGGTTAATAAATATAATATAGGGGTCGGCGATGTGTAGGGCAGCAGATTAGGGGTACATAGGGATAACGTAGGTTGCGGCGGTTTACGGAGCGGCAGATTAGGGGTTAAAAAAAATATGCAGGGGTCAGCGATAGCGGGGGCGGCAGATTAGGGGTTAATAAGTGTAAGGTTAGGGGTGTTTAGACTCGGGGTACATGTTAGGGTGTTAGGTGCAGACGTAGGAAGTGTTTCCCCATAGGAAACAATGGGGGCTGCGTTAGGAGCTGAACGCTGCTTTTTTGCAGGTGTTAGGTTTTTTTTCAGCTCAAACAGCCCCATTGTTTCCTATGGGAGAATCGTGCACGAGCACGTTTTTGAGGCCGGCCGCGTCCGTAAGCAACGCTGGTATTGAGAGTTGCATTTGCGGTAAAAATGCTCTACGCTCCTTTTTTGGAGCCTAACGCAGCATTTGATTAAACTCTCGATACCAGAGTTAAATTTATGGTGCGGCCAGAAAAAAGCCTGCGGAGCGTTAACAGCCCTTTTACCGCCGAACTCCAAATCTAGGCCTCAGTGTTTAAAATATTTTGCTTCTGGCTATAAATGACTAGCGAAGTAAAATATTTTGCTTACAGATTCCAATCTCTAATCCTTTCTTGCCCACGGGAGTTAGCAATAACATACCAGATTTTAAATGTGCCCCTGTGCACTTTGAATGTTATAAGACTTCTATGTATCCACACAGAATAAGGAAGGTAATTTGTCTGATGCCGTCCTTAATGAAATCTTCTCGTATCCTTAAATTATACGTCTAAATGAGATTATAGATAAAGTTTTACTTTCAATTATTCAAAATTGTTTTTTGTTTTTGTTTTTTTTAATTAAACAATATTCTCTTAAAACATAAGATTTGTGGATTTTAAATCTGCAATATTTATTTCTAAACACGTATAATATAAAAAATATAGTCTGTGTATGTTAGGTCCCCCCCCCCTTCTCTGGAATGTATGAAACAAATAAGCTTTATAAATAAAATACATTCATCTTAAAATAACATAATCAATGTAAGGGTAATACTATTTATAGGACATGTCATTTTACGACTGTCGACCTTGCTCTACTGCAAAGGGGTTAAATGCACAGTAGAAGTGCTGTTCGGGACCCGCAGTGCACTGCAGGCTCTGATTGGAACTTGCCACTGATCCAACTAGCAGCGTTAGTCGCACGTGTTTAACGCACAGTAGAGAAGGATCAATAGTCATAAAATTGACATGCTATAACGGATTAGAGCATGTAATTCTTTGACTGTAATGGCACTTTAGAAGCGTGCATACATTATTTACATATTCTATGTGTGTCCAATTCTGTGCTTTTAATCTGTGTACATTCCAGTGATCAATAAAAACAACACCAAAACAAAAAAAAGTAAATTAGAGATAACATTGCGGGGATCCAAAATTGTTTATTAAGTGCATTTTCCATCTGTGTTCTGGTTTCCCTATGGAAAAACTAAGACTACTCAAACCCCACCCTAGCATACACAAAACCACTCCCTAGAAGAACCACAACTGCCCACATCATAAAAAAAACAGTTCTTGAACTATTTTGTCTCGGCAACAATATTACAAGGCTACCTCCTTTACCCTCAGTCCCTGCTGCAATTTTTTTATATATTGGTAAGTATGCAGAAATAAAATTAAAGGGACGGGAAACCCCATGTTTCTTTCACGATTTGGATAGAACATACAATTTTAAACACGTTTTCAATTTACTTCTATTATCAAATTTGCTTCATTCTCATGTTATTCTTTGTTGAATGAACAGCATTGCACTAGTGGCAGCTAGCTAGTCAGCCAATCACATGAGACAAATGTGTGCAGGCACCAATCAGCAACTCGCTCCCACAAATGTAGGATATGCGTTTATTCTTTTTCAACAAGATTTACCAAGCGAACAAAGCACATTTGAAAATAGAAGTGAATTTAAAAGTGTCTTAAAATAACATGCTCTGTCTGAATCATGCAAGTTTTATTTTGACCTTCCTATCCCTTTAACCCCTTGAGTGCCAACGACCGCTCTGAGCCGTTGCAAATTGTCTGTCAGGTGTTAACGACGGCTTAGAGCCGTCACTAGCACTCTCCCACCTTGAGGGAGATCTGGGGTCTCCCAGACGCTCCTACCCCGGCGATCGTGCCTGCATAGTGACAGGCATCGCCGGGGCTTCACGTTTTGCGCGGTTATGTCACGCGCAATGACGTGATGATGTCACCACACAACTTTATTGAAAATTTACAAAAGCCTGTATCTCAGGTATCTAAGCAGCTACAGACCCACCATTAGAAAGGTAATCACCTAGCCTTTCCAACTGTATAAGTCTTGGGGATCTGAAAAAAGAAAAAAAAAAAAGTTAAAAAAATATATATTTAAAAAAGTATAAAAATAAAAAACCCTAAAATCCAGCTTAGCACCCAGGTGGGAAAATGCTTAGCACTCAAAGGGTTAAATAAAGATAAGCAGTTTATTAATCAGAATACATAAATGTACCTGTAAATTAAAGCAATGTCTTTATAAACACCATATAATGCATGTTATATATAATATCTATTTCATGGTTGTTTCTGTATACTGGTATGCTGCAGTCACCTCTATGGGAGAGCGCTTACCCCCCTCTAGTTTTTAATGAGTTTTGTGTTCTCGTGCTCCATACAGCGCTTATATTACCATTCTTAGCATATTTATTCCTGTGAATAGCTTGACATGTTTTTTCATATCAGAATAGTGCATAACACAGTTAAGTTCCTTTGGAGTCAAACACTTCCAAGATTTACTTCTTAGCTGTAGTCATTAAATTGTGTGATAATGAACTTGAAAGTGATTTGTATGTGAAGCATACTGACCGTAACAATACTCTGTTGGCCTATAGCTTCACCCAACTGGGGTAATGAACAAACTCCCTAGGATTTAGCTAATGAAATTCTGTAGATTTGGTTCCAAAGGCTTTTATTTCTCGACAGGGTAGAACAAATCATTAATACATTGCAGAGAGAGCTATGACAGAGCCCCCTTGTTTATGGGAAAAGAAAATGTTTATACAAGGAAAAAAACAAACATGTTAACGCCTTAAATGCCAATAAAAACTCAATCCAGTTAAAGAGACAATAAAGTAATGTATTTATGCACAGGGACAGTGTACTGAGGCAAGCAGCTATAAGATTGTATTATATTTTAAGATGCTACAGTAATATCCTGTGTGCTGGGCTCCATCCCCACTGGGAGGTTAATGTTTGATTCTTGTTTACATAGCTCTTCTATAGGCATACTGTAGTTTTATTTTTAATAAATTACAGTATAGGTAGGGGAAAGATAGATACTTAAATGGACATGAAACCCAATTTTTTTCTTTCATGATTTAGAAGAAGGATGCAATTTCTCCTGTTAAGTGTAGTCAGTCCACGGGTCATCCATTACTTATGGGATTATATCTCCTCCCTAACAGGAAGTGCAAGAGGATCACCCAAGCAGAGCTGCTATATAGCTCCTCCCCTCTACGTCATACCCAGTCATTCTCTTGCACCTAACTAATAGATAGGACGTGTGAGAGGACTGTGGTTGTTAAACTTAGTTTTTATTTCTTCAATCAAAAGTTTGTTATTTTAAACAGCACCGGAGTGTGTTGTTTTTTCTCAGGCAGCATTAGTCACTAGAATAATCTACCTGAGTTTGTGTATGATCTTAGCGGTCGTAACTAAGATCCATTTGCTGTTCTCGGCCATTCTGAGGAGTGAGGTAACTTCAGAACAGGGGACAGCAGGCAGGGTTCACCTGCAAGGAGGTATGTTGCAGTATATTATTTTCTAAGGAATGGAATTGACTGAGAAAATACTGCTAATACCGATGTAATGTAAGTGCAGCCTTAAATGCAGTAGTAGCGACTGGTATCAGGCTGATATGTATGTATGTTTACACTGAGGTATTTCTGGGGAATGGAACTTCACTAAGAAAATACTGTATACATTTAAGTTATATTTGAGCCTCCACTGCAGTGAAAGCGACTAGCAGCAGGCTTATTAATAACATTTCATAATTTTATTTTTAAACGTTTACTGGCATGTTAATCGTTTTTTCCTGAGGTACTTGGTGATAAAACTTTATGGGCATGATTTTTACCACATGGCTGTCGTTTGTTTATGAATAAAATCAGTTTACTGAGCTTCCCCACTGTTGTAATATGAGTGGGAGGGGCCTATTTTAGCGCTTTATTGCGCAGTAAAAATTCAGTCACAGTCTTCCTATTTCTTCCTCCATGATCCAGGACGTCTCTACAGAGCCCAGGGGTCTCCAAAACTAGTTTTGAGGGAGGTAATCACTCACAGCAGACCTGTGAGACTGTGTTTTGACTGTGATAAAAACGTTTATATTAAATTGTTATCCGTTTTTGGGTACTAAGGGGTTAATCATCCATTTGCTAGTGGGTGCAATCCTTTGCTAACTTAATGCATTTACTGTGAAAATTTGGTTGCTATAACTAATTTGGTTCATTGTTATTTCAACTGTGACAGTTTTTTGTGCTTCTTAAAGGCACAGTAACGTTTTTTATATTGCTTGTAAATTTATTTGAAAAGTATTTTCCAAGCTTGCTAGTCTCATTGCTAGTTTGTTTAAACATGTCTGACACAGATTAATCTCTTTGTGCAATATGTTTAAAGGCCAATGTGGAGCCCAATAGAAATTTGTGTACTAATTGCATTGATGCTACTTTAAATAAAAGCCAATCTGTACATGTAAAGAAAATTTCACCAGACAACGAGGGGGAAGTTATGCCGACTAACTCTCCTCACGTGTCAGTACCTTCGTCTCCCGCTCAGGAGGTGCGTGATATTGTGGCGCCAAGTACATCAGGGCGGCCCATACAAATCACTTTGCAAGACATGGCTAATGTTATGACTGAAGTACTATCTAAATTGCCAGAATTTAGGGGTAAACGCGATCACTCTGGGGTAAGAACAGAGTGCGCTGATAATAATAGAGCCATGTCTGATACTGCGTCACAATTTGCAGAACATGAGGACGGAGAGCTTCATTCTGTGGGTGACGGATCTGATCCAAGTAAACTGGACTCAGACATTTCAAATTTTAAATTTAAGCTTGAGAACCTCTGTGTATTACTAGGGGAGGTATTAGTGGCTCTGAATGATTGTAACACGGTTGCAATTCCAGAGAAAATATGTAGGCTGGATAAATATTTTGCGGTACCGACGTGTACTGACGTTTTTCCGATACCTAAAAGGCTTACAGAAATTGTTAACAAGGAGTGGGATAGACCCGGTGTGCCTTTTTCACCCCCTCCTATATTTAGAAAAATGTTTCCAATAGACGCCACCACACGGGACTTATGGCAGACGGTCCCTAAGGTGGAGGGAGCAGTTTCTACTCTGGCTAAGCGCACCACTATCCCGGTGGAGGATAGCTGTGCTTTTTCAGATCCAATGGATAAAAAGTTAGAGGGTTACCTTAAGAAAATGTTTGTTCAACAAGGTTTTATATTACAACCCCTTGCATGCAGATTGCGCCTGTCACGGCTGCGGCGGCATTCTGGTTTGAGTCTCTGGAAGAGACCATTAGCTCAGCTCCATTGGATGAGATTATAGACAAGCTTAAAGTCCTTAAGCTAGCTAATTCATTTATTTCTGATGCCGTAGTACACTTAACTAAGCTTACGGCTAAGAACACCGGATTCGCCATTCAAGCGCGCAGAGCGCTGTGGCTTAAATCCTGGTCAGCCGATGTGACTTCTAAATCTAAATTGCTTAACATACCTTTCAAAGGGCAGACATTATTCGGGCCCGGTTTGAAAGAAATTATCGCTGACATTACGGGAGGTAAGGGCCATGCCCTGCCTCAAGACAGAGCCAAACCAAGGGCTAAACAGTCTAATTTTCGTGCCTTTCGTAACTTCAAGGCAGGAGCAGCATCAACTTCCTCCGCTCCAAAACAGGAAGGAACTGTTGCTCGCTACAGACAGGGCTGGAAACCTAACCAGTCCTGGAACAAGGGCAAGCAGGCCAGAAAGCCTGCTGCTGCCCCTAAGACAGCATGAAGTGAGGGCCCCCGATCCGGAAACGGATCTAGTGGGGGGGCAGACTTTCTCTCTTCGCCCAGGCTTGGGCAAGAGATGTCCAGGATCCCTGGGCGTTAGAGATCATATCTCAGGGATATCTTCTGGACTTCAAAGCTTCTCCTCCAAAAGGGAGATTTCATCTTTCAAGGTTGTCAGCAAACCAGATAAAGAAAGAGGCGTTTCTACGCTGTGTACAAGACCTTTTACTAATGGGAGTGATCCACCCAGTTCCGCGGTCGGAACACGGACAAGGGTTTTACTCAAATCTGTTTGTGGTTCCCAAAAAAGAGGGAACCTTCAGACCAATCTTGGACTTAAAGATCCTAAACAAATTCCTAAGAGTTCCATCGTTCAAAATGGAAACTATTCGGACAAGAGACCAGAGATTCTCTTCTATGGTGGCTTTCTCGGCCACATCTGTCCAGGGGGATGCCCTTCAGCAGGCCAGACTGGACAATTGTAACAACAGACGCCAGCCTGCTAGGTTGGGGCGCTGTCTGGAATTCCCTGAAGGCTCAGGGATCATGGACTCAGGAGGAGAGACTCCTTCCAATAAACATTCTGGAATTAAGAGCAGTTTTCAATGCCCTTCTGGCGTGGCCTCAGTTAGCAACTCTGAGGTTCATCAGGTTTCAGTCGGACAACATCACGACTGTGGCTTACATCAACCATCAGGGAGGGACAAGGAGTTCCCTAGCGATGATGGAAGTCTCAAAGATAATTCGCTGGGCAGAGTCTCACTCTTGCCACCTGTCAGCGATCCACATCCCTGGCGTGGAGAACTGGGAGGCGGATTTCCTAAGTCTCCAGATTTTTCATCCGGGGGAGTGGGAACTTCATCCGGAGGTATTTGCCCAACTGCGTCAGCATTGGGGCAAACCAGATCTGGATCTCATGGCGTCTCGCCAGAACGCCAAGCTCCCTTGTTACGGATCCAGGTCCAGGGACCCGGGAGCGGTGCTAATAGATGCTCTGACAGCACCTTGGGTTTTCAACATGGCTTATGTGTTTCCACCCTTCCCGATGCTTCCTCGATTGATTGCCAGGATCAAACAGGAGAGAGCATCGATAATTCTAATAGCGCCTGCGTGGCCACGCAGGACCTGGTATGCAGATCTAGTGGACATGTCGTCCTGTCCACCTTGGTCTCTACCTCTGAGACAGGACCTTCTGATTCAGGGTCCTTTCAAACATCCAAATCTAATTTCTCTGAGGCTGACTGCATGGAGATTGAACGCTTGATTCTATCAAAGCGGGGATTCTCTGAGTCAGTGATTGATACCTTAATACAGGCTAGGAAACCTGTTACCAGGAAAATTTACCATAAAATATGGCGTAAATACTTACATTGGTGTGAATCCAAGAGTTACTCATGGAGTAAGGTTAGGATTCCTAGGATATTGTCTTTTCTACAAGAAGGTTTAGAAAAGGGTTTATCTGCTAGTTCGTTAAAGGGACAGATCTCAGCTCTGTCTATCCTTTTACACAAACGTCTGTCAGAAGTTCCAGACGTTCAGGCTTTTTGTCAGGCTTTGGCCAGGATTAAGCCTGTGTTTAAGACTGTTGCTCCGCCGTGGAGCTTAAACTTAGTTCTTAACGTTCTGCAGGGTGTTCCGTTTGAACCCCTTCATTCCATTGATATCAAGCTGTTATCTTGGAAAGTTCTGTTTTTAATGGCTATTTCCTCGGCTCGAAGAGTCTCTGAGCTATCGGCCTTACATTGTGATTCTCCTTATCTGATTTTTCATTCAGACAAGGTAGTTCTGCATACTAAACCTGGGTTCTTACCTAAGGTAGTCACTAACAGGAATATCAATCAAGAGATTGTTGTTCCATCATTGTGCCCTAACCCTTCTTCAAAGAAGGAACGACTTCTGCACAATCTGGACGTCGTCCGTGCCCTGAAATTTTATTTACAGGCAACTAAAGATTTTCGCCAAACTTCTTCCCTGTTTGTCGTTTATTCTGGACAGAGGAGAGGTCAAAAAGCTTCGGCTACCTCTCTCTCTTTCTGGCTTCGTAGCATAATACGTTTAGCCTATGAGACTGCTGGACAGCAGCCTCCTGAAAGAATTACAGCTCATTCTACTAGAGCTGTGGCTTCCACTTGGGCCTTTAAAAATGAGGCCTCTGTTGAACAGATTTGCAAGGCTGCAACTTGGTCTTCGCTTCACACTTTTTCGAAATTTTACAAATTTGACACTTTTGCTTCTTCGGAGGCTGTTTTTGGGAGAAAGGTTCTACAGGCAGTGGTTCCTTCCGTGTAAAGAGCCTGCCTGTCCCTCCCGTCATCCGTGTACTTTTAGCTTTGGTATTGGTATCCCATAAGTAATGGATGACCCGTGGACTGACTACACTTAACAGGAGAAAACATAATTTATGCTTACCTGATAAATTCCTTTCTCCTGTAGTGTAGTCAGTCCACGGCCCGCCCTGTTTTTACGGCAGGTCTAAATTTTAAATTAAACTCCAGTCACCACTGCACCCTATAGTTTCTCCTTTCTCGTTTGGTTTCGGTCGAATGACTGGGTATGACGTAGAGGGGAGGAGCTATATAGCAGCTCTGCTTGGGTGATCCTCTTGCACTTCCTGTTAGGGAGGAGATATAATCCCATAAGTAATGGATGACCCGTGGACTGACTACACTACAGGAGAAAGGAATTTATCAGGTAAGCATAAATTATGTTTTTAAACAACTTTCTAATTTACATCTATTATCTTATTTACTTAATTCTCTCGATATTATTTGCTGAAAAGCATCACTAGATAGGTTCAGTAGCTGCTGATTGGTGGCTAAACATAGATGCCTCATGTGATTGGCTCACCCATGTTCATTGCTATTTCTTCAACAAAGGATATCTAAATCATAAAGCAAATTGGATAATAGAAGTAAATTGGAATGATATTTAAAATTGTATTCTCCACCTAGATCATGAAATAATTTTTTGGGGGTTTAGTGTCCCTTTAAGAGGCCATGTAAAATGTGGAGCTTACTGCTTTCCATTACTGCAGTAAAAAAGTGATTTGAAAATGGATGGAAAGTTAATGTTAGGTGTACAGTAAACGTTCCCATGGGCTGAAACCATACAGCAGTCCATCTTACCATAAAAAAGAAATGTTAAAAAGTTACAAAGTCTTCAGACAGAGTTCCCCAAGGTCATTGATCTACAGATGGAGAAACCATGTAATATATCAAAGGTCTACAGGAAACAGTTCCTTGCAAGGATTCCCTTTAGAAGGACAATGTACCGTTGACCTAGATGCAGGTGAATTATTCTCTAGGACAATGATTTCTAAGCCAGATTGTCAGGGAATATTAGTGTCAAACTATAGATTCTTTTTCTGTTACTTGTAAAGTAGAAGATACCCTGAGGTGTTACTTAAGTTTAAAACATTTGGAGATACCACAAGACAAAGAAAAATTATTTTAACAACTTCTGCAATGTTTTTTCCATTTGTGATTATATTGACGTAGTGTAAAATATAAAGCAGAACTGATAGCTCCCATCTTCTGAAAGTTGTTTCTTTTCTCTACATATCAGATAAAACCTACTGATTCATTCATAAGACCTGGTTCCAAAAGTGATTCAACTCCGTAGAGCAAATAAAAGGGATGCAGAATTCAAAATTAAACTTTCATTTGATAAAGTTTTACTAGAAAGTTTTAAAAAAAATGGTACACTATCTAAATCAGAAATGTGTCATTTCAATTTGTAACATCCTTTTAAGGATTCAGTGAAGACCCCTAAACACAAGGGAATTCAATAACCTGTTTAAAACGAAATGTCTTCTTCTTTATTGGTAGAAAATATAGGGCAACCAAAAAGATGCTCTTTAATTAAAGGGACATTAAACACTTTGAGATGACAATTTAAAATGATAAATTATATATATAAAAACAACACTGCAATATACTTTTATTATTTATTTTGCCCCCTTTTCCTGTAATTCCATGCTGAAATTGTGAACTTTTCAGTTCCTGTTAGAAGTGACAGTGTAGAACACTGTTCTATTCCACACAGCTATTGGCTGCACACTCTAGTGACCCATTTATAGCTGTCCCTAATTGGCCAGAGAAAGTAACCTAAGTTACTTTCTGGTAGCTCCCGTTGTTTTATGGACACCAAAACAATTTTAAGCAACTTTCTAATTTACTCCTATTATCAATTTTTCTTCATTCTCTTGCTATCTTTATTTGTAAAGCAAGAATGTAAGTTTAGAAGCCGGCCCATTTTTGGTTCACAACCTGGGTTGTGCTTGCTGATTGGACAGCACCAATAAACAAGTGCTGTTCAGTATCCTAACTGAACCAAAAATTGGCTGGCTCCTTAGCTTAGGCGCCTTCTTTTTCAAATAAAGATAGCAAGAGAACGAATAATTGATAATAGGAGTACATTAGAAAGTTACTTAAAATTGCATGCTGTCAGGTTTTTTCCCTGTTTTCCATGTGCTGCTGGCAGCCATTTTACTCACCTCTCTTCCTGACTATGGTGCATTGTGGGGGATGCTGCTCATTTCCTACACTTCCTTTTATGGCCAGACTGGTGTGCATCATCCATGTGAGTCAGGATGCAGTCTCAGAATTGTGATGTCATCACTTATTATTTAAAGGGCTCTGGTTTTGACTCCTGGCTTGTTATTTGACTTGTGGACTTTTTTTTTTTTTTTTTTGCTATAAATAAAGGTGTGATTATTTTTGCACTTCTCGTCTCAGTTTGATTCCTGGCACCCTGACATTACGCAAAGGCCATGAATCCTGATGGTGCTAATAATCCACCTTTACCTGCCATAATTTCCAGGATGGATGAACAGGATCACTTCTTGGATCAATTTGCACTAGCCCTGCAAACCCTGCTGACTCGCACTGCACATTTGGACTAAAGTGTCCGGCAAGTTATGGCTGCTCCTGTTTCCGCTGCTGCACCTATGCCTACCAGGAGCATGTCCGGTTCTGCACCTCTACCTCAGCGATATGGAGGCGATCCTATTAAGTGCAGAGGGTTTTTGAACCAGGTGGGCATTTACTTTGAGATGTTACCTCAGGCGTTTCCCTCTGACAGAGCTAAGGTGGGATTTCTCATCTCGTTACTCTCTGACACAGCTCTTGCCTGGGCTAATCCCTTGTGGGAGACTAATAAACCTGTGATTTTAAATTACCCTGAATTTGTGGCCTCCTTTCGAATGGTATTTGATGTTCCGGCTCGCTCCTCCTCTGCTGCAAAACGACTCATGTCCATTCAGCAAGGTACAAGATCTGTTGCTCAGTATGCTATTGAGTTCCGTACGCTTGCCGCAGAGGTGGGTTGGAACAATGAAGCCCTTGTTGCCGCCTTCTTTCATGGTCTCTCTGATGCGATTAAAGACTAAGTTGCTACCAGAAATTTACCAGAGGATCTCGAGGCATTGGTGTCTTTTTTGATCCTAATTGACATCAGACTCAGAGAGAGGCCCTCTTTCAAAGAGCGCTTGCGGAAGCCTCCTGTTCCGTTGTCTCCTACGTGTTCATTCCCACCCATGCCTCCCTCTCCTCCCATGCCTCCTGGTCCCGAGTCACCGGGTACTGCTGAGCCAATGCAGTTGGGATTCACGCGTCTCTCCGCGGCGGAGAGGGCCTTTAGGAGGAGGGAGGGGCTCTGCCTCTATT
Organism: Bombina bombina; assembly: GCF_027579735.1. Lineage (NCBI taxonomy): Eukaryota > Metazoa > Chordata > Amphibia > Anura > Bombinatoridae > Bombina > Bombina bombina. The sequence continues at coordinate 64,737,299 of NC_069506.1, forward strand.
GTGGGTTACAGGGCCACCTTTTTGAAGTCTTGTCCTACACGGCCGGGAAACGCTCACACCTAAGGTCCTGTCGGGCGCAGACCTTGGGTGGTTTATCCTCGTCCCCGGAACCGCTTAAGGAGAAACCTTTTGTCATGGTTGTCCTTTCCTGGGTGGACTCCTCCATAGTCACTCAGGCTCTTGTTGACTCCGGTGCTGCGGGCTATTTCATTGACAGTTCTTTTGTATCAAAGTACTCCTATTCTGTTTTGCCTCGGTCCGTTCCGCTTGCTATTGAGGCCATTGATGGCAGGCCCCTTCAGCCCGCACACGTTACTCACGAAACTGCTCCGTTGTCCATGGCTGTTGGGGCTCTCCATTTGAAACCCTCCAATTCCAGGTGATAGACTCTCCGCATTTTCCGGTTGTTCTGTGTTATCCCTGGCTCCAAAAGCACAATCCCAGTCTCGACTGGCGCAGGTCCGAAATATTGTCGTGGTCCCCGCAATGTTTTTCCACTTGTCTTCGGAAACCAGTTAAAGTCTTGTGCACTTCTTTGGTATCTCAATTGCCAGAGGAGTACCAAGAGTTCCTAGACGTGTTTGACAAGGTGCGTGCTGGTACGTTGCCTCCTCACCGGTCTTACGATTGTGCCATAAACCTACAACCCGGAGCCATTCCTCCTCGGGGCCGGGTGTACCCTCTGTCTGTTGCAGAGAATTGTGCTATGGAAGAGTATGTTGCCGATGCTCTGTCGCGGGGAATCATCCGCAAATCCTGCTCTCCTGCAGGGGCTGGCTTCTTCTTTGTGAAGAAAAAGGGTGGCGAGTTAAGACCATGTATCGATTATAGGGGTCTTAATTGTCTTACCATTAAGAATGCTTACCCTATTCCGCTCATTACGGAACTCTTTGACCGCCTCAAGGGAGCTACGGTCTTTACTAAACTTGATTTGAGAGGAGCGTACAATCTCATTAGGATTAAGGAGGGTCACGAATGGAAAACATCATTTAACACCAGGAGCGGGCATTATGAGTATCTTGTAATGCCCTTTGGCCTATGTAATGCTCCTGCTGTTTTTCAGGAATTTATTAATGATGTCCTACGAGATATGTTGCAACAGTGTGTTGTGGTGTACTTAGACGACATCCTCATACACTCACCCACACTTGAGGCTCATCGTTCTGATGTTACACAGGTTCTTCAGAGACTACATGAGAACGGCCAGTTTTGTAAACTCGAGAAATGTGAGTTTCATCAGGCTCAAGTAACCTTCCTAGGTTATGTTATCTCCATTGCAGGGTTCTTCATGGATCCTGACAAGTTATCTGCAGTTCTGCAGTGGCCTCGCCCAGTTGGTCTTCGGTCTATTCAGCGTTTTTTGGGGTTCGCCAATTACTATAGAAAGTTTATTAAAAACTTTTCTTCCTTGGTCAAACCTATCACAGACATGACCCGTAAAGAGAATGATCCACTCCATTGGTCACCTACTGCCATTAAGGCCTTTGTTAGTCTTAAGACTGCCTTTGCTGCCGCTCCAGTTGTGGCTCATCCTAACCCTGTCCTGCCTTTCATTCTTGAGGTCGATGCATCTGAGACTGGAGTAGGTGCCCTCTTGTCTCAACGTCCTATGCCTGATGGTTCCTTGCATCCGTGTGGTTTCTTCTCTAAGAAATTGTCTCCAGCGGAGTGCAATTATGAAATTGGCAACAGAGAATTACTGGCCATAATTTTGGCACTCAAGGAATGGAGGCATCTTCTCGAGGGTACTAGCGTGCCAGTGCTCATTCTTACTGACCACAAGAATTTAACTTATCTATCTGAAGCAAAACGTTTGTCGCCCGACAGGCCAGATGGGCGCTATTTATGTCTTGGTTTAATTATGTGGTCTCCTACCTGCCTGGTAGTAAGAATGTTAGGGCTGATGCCCTCTCTCGACAATTTTCGCCTCTGTCCAAGGAGGAGTCTGTACCTACTCCTGTTATACCTCCTGACCATATTTTGGCTACCATACGTACTAATTTGACTTCTCCCTTGGGGGAGGAGATCCTGGCTGCACAAACCAATGCACCTCCTGAGAAACCTAGTGGTAAGTGTTTTGTTCCTGAGAATCTTCTAACTAAACTTTTGCACACTTACCACTATCCTAAAGCCGCAGGTCACCCAGGCAAGAACCAAATGATTTGGTCTGTCACTCGACAATTCTGGTCTTCGTTCTGATATTGCTGCGTATGTTGCCTCCTGCTCAGTTTGTGCACAGAATAAGACTCCTCAACGTCTTCCTGTGGGTCTTCTTCAACCTATTGCTAATGGTGAGCGTCCTTGGACACATCTTTCAATGGACTTTATTGTCAAGCTCCCTGTTTCCAATGGCAATACTGTTATCCTTATGATGGTTGACCGTTTTTCTAAAATGTCACATTGCATTCCCTTGATGAAGCTGCCTACCGCTCAGGAGCTTGCTTCGATTTTTGCCCAGGAGGTCTTCCATTTACATGGGTTACCCAAGGAGATAGTGTCGGACCGGGGTAGCCAGTTTGTCTCCAGATTTTGGCGTTCCTTTTGTGCTCAAATGGGGATCCAGCTTTCCTTCTTCTCTGCATATCACCCTCAATCCAATGGGGCTGTGGAACGGTCTAATCAAGCTCTGGAACAGTTCCTCCGTTGCTATGTCTCAGATCACCACAATAATTGGTCTGAACTGTTACCTTGGGCAGAGTTTGCTCGTAATAGTGCTATTAATGCTTCCTCCAAGTTATCCACGTTCATGGCCAATTATGGGTTTCAACCATCCTTGTTGCCCGATTCATTCATGTCTCAGGGTATTCCGGCTTTGGAGGAGCATCTCCGGCAACTCCGTTCCACGTGGGTGCAGATTCAGGATTGCCTTCGTCGTTCTATGCAGCGCCAAAAGTTCCAGGCTGATCGTAGGCGTCTGCCCGCACCTTCCTACCAGGTTGGTGAGAGAGTTTGGCTGTCCTCCCACAACTTGAACCTTCATGTGCCTTCAAATAAATTGGCTCCTCGTTATGTTGGTCCTTTTCGAATACTCCGACGGGTTAATCCTGTGGCCTACGCTCTTGACCTTCCTCCTGCTATGCTCATCTCCAATGTTTTTCATGTCTCCCTCTTGAAACCATTGGTTTGTAATCGGTTTACCATTGTGTTGCCTCGTCCCCGTCCTATCTTTGTTGCCAACCATGAGGAGTATGAGGTCAGCAACATTATTGACTCTCGTATGTCCAGGGGCTGTGTACAGTATTTGGTTCACTGGAGGGGCTATGGTCCGGAGGAGCGTTCTTGGGTTCCCTCCTCTGATGTTCATGCTCTCGCCCTCCTCCGTGCCTTCCATGCCGTTTCCCCAATAAGCCTTTTGTCCTCCCGCGGGGAAGAGGTCGTTGAGGGGAGGGTACTGTCAGGGTTTTTTCCCTGTTGTTTGCCATGTGCTGCTGGCAGCCATTTTACTCATCTCTCTTCCTGACTATGGTGCACTGTGGGGGATGCTGCTCATTTCCTACACTTCCTTTTATGGCCAGACTGGTGTGCATCATCCATATGAGACAGGATGCAGTCTCAGAATTGTGATGTCATCACTTATTATTTAAAGGGCCTCTGTTCAGTATGCTTTTCCTTTGAGTTGTCTCAGACCTTTTTGTGAGAGTTCCTGTGTTTTACCTGGCTGCCTGACGTCCTGGCTTGTTCCTGACTCTGCTGTTTTCCTTGTTCCTGATTCCGGCTCGTCTGACTATGCACTTTGGCTCCTGACTCGGCTCATCTGACTACCAGCTCTGGTTTTGACTCCTGGCTTGTTATTTGACTTGTGGACTTTTTATTATTTTTTGCTATTAATAAAGGTGTGATTATTTTTGCACTTCTCGTCTCAGTCTGATTCCTGACACCCTGACACATGCTCTATCTGAATCATGAAAGAAAACTTTGGGTTTAGTATCCCTTTAAGTATAAGATTCTTGAATAACAAAACTGTCTTTCAAATGTTGAGGGAAATAGCCCAAGCTCAATTTGTTTTGTTTTGTACATGTATTTTAGGAATATGGTGGGCATAAATATTGTAATTATTCAGTTGTTCACAGTAATGACCATCAATAGGTAGAATAATTAGTTTCTTTACTTTTTAGGACTTATTAGTTGTATTGCACATATTGATAGTGCTTAATTTTAGATTGTAGACAATATTCTTTCAAGAACGAACATAAAACAAAAGAGTTTCCTTATTACAAACGTAGCCTTTTGGATAACCATATAATAGCTATAAGACCATATAATAGCTATATTACAAACTTTATGAAGAGAATATCTGTTTCCCCTCTTTATGCCATATAAAACTAATTACAAGGCACAATAACATCATATTTTTTTTTAAGATGGCACATAGTAGGCTGAGTGTCTCATCTGCGCGCTAAGTTGACCCTTGGTCCTCTTGGAAGAGAGGGGTCAACAAAAATTTTTTTAAAAAAAAAAGTCCATACTAACATTTTATTAAAGGGACATGAAACCCAAGTTTTTTTCTTTTATGATTTAGAAAGAGCATATAATTTTAAACAAATTTCCAATTTACTTCTATTATCTAATTTGCTTCATTTTTTTATATCCTTTGTTGAAAAGCATATCAAAATAGTCTCAGTGGTTGCCGATTAGTGGCTGCACATAGATGCGTGTGATTGGCTCACCCATGTGCATTGCTGTTAATTCAACAAAGGATATCTGAAGAACGAAGTAAATTAAATAATAGACGTCAATTGGAATGTTGTTTAAAATTATATTCTCTATCTGAATCTTGAAAGAAAAATTGTGGGTTTCACTCCCTTTAATTTTAAAATTGTCTATGGTAGGTTTAGAGCTTACTTGCTTGCTACACAGAGAGGATACACTTGTATCCTGAGCTATAAGTGGCTAACACAAATATTTTCAGAAAAGCAGACACAAGTTACACAACACAATTAATAGAGGAACCAACTAGGAGTAAAGCTATATTGGATTCAGTGCTATCAAACAATACAAATATAATATCAAACATAGAAGTCAAAGAACATTTGGGTAACAGTGATCATAACATGGTCACATTTGAAATCTCTTTTCATAAGCAGTGTTGTAAAGGTTTAACTAAGACTTTTAATTTTAAGAAAGCAAAATTCAACGATTTAAGGAAATCATTAAATAACATAAATTGGGCCAAAGTATTGTCTAATAAAAATACAGAGGATAAATGGATAACATTTAAAACTTTGTTAAATAAATATACATATCAACAAATACCATATGGTTATAAAAATAAAAATAAAAAAATCCAAGCCAATGTGGCTAAAAAAATGTTTAAAGAGAAATTAGAAAAAAATGTAGGGCATTTTAAATTATTCAAAGAAAATAGTACAGACTCAACATACAATATTTATAAGGAATGTAACAATGCATGCAAAAAAGCAATCAAATTAGCCAAAATTGAAAATGAAAAATGAATTGCAAAGGATTCTAAGTCTAACCCTAAAAGGTTCTTTAAGTACATAAATAGCAAAAAATCTAAGAAGGACAATATAGGTACATTAAAATGCGTGAAGGGTAGCATGATTAATAGTGACAGGGAGAAGGCTGAGGTACTAAACCAGTTCTTTTCTTCAGTATACACAAGAGAGGAACCAATGGAAGATACTTTGGAACAAACTAGAACATGCCAGCACATACCATTAACTGTGTTATGTATAGAGGATATCAGGAAAAAAATAGATAATATTAAAGTAAATAAAACTCCAGGCCAAGATGGAATTTACCCAAGGGTGTTAAGGGAATTTAGCACTGTTATAGGCAAACCTCTACTCTTAATTTTTCAAGACTCATTATCCTCAGGCATGGTCCCCCAGGATTGGCGTAAAGCTGATGTGGTGCCACTCTTCAAAAAGGGAAGCAGGGATGATCCAGGAAGCTATAGACCAGTTAGTCTGACATCAATAGTGGGGAAGATATTTGAAGGGATTATAAAGGATTATATTGATTAGCATATTCGTGTAAACAAGATTATGAGTTCAAATCAGCATAGTTTTATGAGAAATAGATAATGTCAAACTAATCTAATTAGATTCTATGAGGAAGTAAGTCAAAATATAGATAAAGGGGAATCAGTTGATGTGATATACTTAGATTTTGCAAAGGCGTTTGATACAGTGCCACATGAGAGATTAATGCACAAAATTAAGGGACTGGGAATAGCTGAAAATGTTAGCTAATGGATAAATAACTGGATAAAAGATAGGGAGCAACGAGTGGTAGTGAATGGATCATACTCAGATTGGACAACGGTAATCAGTGGAGACCCCCAGGGATCAGTACTGGGCCCTGTTCTTTTTAATATTTTTATAAATGACTTGGAGCAAGGATTAAATAGTGACATCTCTACTAAGTTAAGTAAGGTCATTAGGTCAGAGCAGGGTGAACTTTCGTTACAAAGGGATCTGCAAAAATTAGAAGTATGGGCAGGTAAATGGAAAATGTGATTTAATACGGAAAAATGCAAGGTTCTACATTTTGGAAGTAAAAATAATCAGGCAATTTATTATTTAAATGGGACAAGACTTAGCCAAACAGAGGAGGAAAGGGATTTGGGAGTAGTAATAGATAACAAGCTAAAGATGGGTGCACAATGCAGGGCAGCGGCTTCAAAGGCTAATAAGATACTAGCATGTATTAAAAGAGGCATTGATTCAAGGGAGGAAAGTATAATTCTGTCACTATATAAATCCCTGGTGAGACCTCACTTTGAATATGGAGTGCAGTTCTGGGGACCGATCGCAAAAAAAGATAGTGCAGAACTAGAAAAAGTTCAGAGAAGGGCCACTAAGCTAATAAGGGGAATTTAAGCTATGAGGAGAGGCTAGCCAAACTGGGTCTGTTTTCTTTAGAAAAAAGGTGCTTGAGAGGTGACATGATTACTTTATATAAATATACTCAAGGCCCATATACAGAGATGGCAGAAGCTCTGTTTATTCCAGGAAAATTGTTTGTGACAAGAGGTCACAATTTAAGGTTGGAGGAAAGGAGATTTAGGGGCCCATTTATCAAGCTCTGGATGAAACTTGAGGGCCTGCAGGCTCGCCAGAAACACCAGTTATGAAGCAGCGGTCTAAAGACCGCTGCTCCATAACCTGTCCGCCTGCTCTCAGCAGGCGGACAGACATTGCCGCAATTCAACCCGATCGACTACAATCGGGTTGATTGATTCCCCTGCTGGCAGTCGATTGGCCGCAAATCTGCAGGGGGCGGCGTTGCACCAGCAGCTCACAAGAGCTGCTGGTGAAATGCTGAATATGTAGAGCGTATTGCTCTCTGCATTCAGCGAAGTCTGTCGGACCTGATCCGCACTGTCGGATCAGTTCCGACAGACCTTTGTTAAATAGGCCCCTTAATCTCCTGCAACGGAAACGTTTTTTCACTGTAAAAGCAATAAAATTGTGGAACTCATTACCAAAGGAGGTAGTGAATGTTAATACCATAGATACATTTAAAAATTGTTTGGATACATTTCTGAAACAAGGGCAACAGGGGCCATTCGGCCCTTGTTAAATAGACCCCGCAGGCTCAAATGAGCAAGCCTGCAATTGATTGGAGCATTCGCCTCATAATAAATCTTGCCCTCAGTGTTATTGCATTGTCTTTGTATTATGCATTTGTTGATTATTCAATTCTATTGTATTTAATGGTCCTTTAAGTGTGATCCTACATCAATAATTTCCAAATTTGTCTTGCTCTTGCAGTACTTGTAATTTAATTTATATGTCTGTGCGATCCTCAAGGACACTGTTAAAGGGATGCTGAATGCAATTTTCTTCTTTCATGATTCAGATAGAGCGTGCAATTTTAAGCAACTTTCTAATTTACTCCTGTTATCAAATTTTCTTCGTTCTCTTGGTATCTTTATTTGAAAAAGCAGGAATATAAGCTTACGAGCCGGCCCATCTTTGGTTCAGCACCTGGGTACAGCTTGCTGATTGGTAGCTAAATGTAACCACCAATCAGCCAGTGCTATCCAGGATACTGAACCAAGAATATAATCTTATAATCCTGCTTTTTCAAATAAAGATACAAAGAGAATGAAGAAAAATTGATAAAAGGAGTAAATTAGAAAGTTGCTTAAAATTACATGCTCTGTCTGAATCATGAAAGAAAAAAAAACATTGGTTTCAGTAGCCCCTTAATGTAATAAATATTTTAAATTTTAGTATTGAAGTAAAACATTTTAAAATTAAGATTTTATTTGAAAGGGGCACTTTTTAATTCCCTATTTGATCCTTTGAGAATAATAATAATAATTAAAAAGAAAAGTTACAGAAGTACATTCTATTTATTTGACTTTTCAGCAATTTACCTCTGAAATTGTTTTTTTTACCACTGGCCATAGAGGCTTCAGCGCAACCTGCAGAATGTCAATAGCTCAACATTTTACACACTTATTGATCAAGTAATGGAGAAGCTAATTTATTATCTGTCCCAAACAAAATAGGAGAAACATACTTAGAGGGCGATTTATCAAGCTGAGGCGGACAGGGGCGCATATACGCGCGCCTGTCCTCCGCAGCTCACTTCTGGAGGGCTGAATTCCCCTGGAGGAATTAAGCATTTTATTATTATTATTATTCTTTATTTATAAAGTGCAAACAGATTCCGCAGCGCTGTCCATGGGTACAAAAATAAAAGTACAGTGCAATATAAAAGACACCAGACAAAGTTTAACAAACAAATACAGGGGGAATTGAGGGCCCTGTTCCCGTGGGAACTTACAATCTAGATGGGTAGGAGGGTGAGAAACAGGAGGTGGGGACTGCAAAGGTGAGAATGATGTTAGTGTGGAGTTAGATGGGGGCAGCAATTAGGCAAGTGGAATTCATTTGTTACTGAATTGGGATATAGGCTTCCATAAACAGAAAGGTCTTTAGGGAGCGTTTAAAGGAAGAAAGGTTAGGGGAGAGTCTGACAGCTCTAGGAAGGGCATTCCAGATGGTTGGTGCCGCACGAGAGAAGTCCTGTAGCCTAGCATGGGAGGAGGTGATGGTAGAAGATGCAAGGAGCAGGTCATTGTTGGATCTTAGGGGGCGGGCTGGAGTATATTTCTTGATGAGTGAGGACAGGTAGGGGGGGCTGCGTTGGTAAGGGCTTTGTAGGTCAGGATGAGAATTTTGAATTTTATTCTACTGTGGATGGGTAGCCAGTGAAGGGACTCACAGAGAGGTGCAGCAGATACAGAGCGTCGGAAGAGGTGGATTAGCCTAGCATTTTGGATGGATTGAAGAGGGGAGAGGTGGGAGAAAGGGAGGCCAGTTAGTAGGTTATTACAGTAGTCAAGTCGGGAGATTACCAGGGAGTGGATTAGCTGTTTAGTAGTTTCAGCATTAAGAAATGGACGAATTTTGGAGATATTGCATAGGTGGTTGCGACAGGAGGAAGAGAGCAATTGGATGTGGGGTATGAAGGACAGATTGGAGTCAAGTGTAACTCCTAGGAAGTGGACGTGGGGTGATGGGGAGATAGTGGTGTCACCAACAGTGATTGAAATGTTAGGAACCGGGGTAGAATTAGAGGGTGGGATTAGAAGGAGTTCAGTCTTGGACATATTGATTTTTAGGTGGTGAGAGGCCATCCAAGAAGAAATGCCAGATAAGCAGACACTGATGTGAGAAAGGACAGAAGGAGAGAGTGAAGGGGTGGATAGGTAGTTCTGAGTATCATCAGCATAGAGGTGGTAGTTGAAGCCATAGCTACTGATAAGTTTACCCAGTGAGGAAGTATAAATAGAGAAGAGTAGAGGACCCAGAACAGAGCTTTGAAGTACTTCAACAGACAGAGGCAATGGAGAGGAGGAGTCGCCAGAAAAGGAGACAGAAAAGGACCTATTAGAGAGATAAGAGTGGATCCAGGAAAGTGCAGTGTCAGAGAGCCCAAGGGAGCTGAGAGTCCGTAGGAGAAGGGAATGGTCAACGGTGTCAAAGGCAGCAGACAGATCAAGTAAGATAAGTATTGAGTAGTGGCCGTTTTTTTTCTAGCAGAAAGAAGATCATTGGTAACCTTGGTGAGGGCAGTCTCAGTTGAGTGTTGGGAACGGAAGCCAGATTGCAAGGGGTCGAGCAGTGAGTTGGAGGACAAGAAGTGGGTTAAGCGATCGAAGACTAGTTTTTCCAGGACTTTTGAAGCTAGCGGAAGCAGTGATATGGGGCGGTAGTTTTCAGGAGAATTGGGGTAGAGGGAGGGTTTTTTGAGGATGGGGTGACTTTTGCATGTTTGAAGGAAGATGGGAATGAACCGGTAGTAAGGGATAGGTTGAATATGTGAGTAAGAGCTGGAGTGAGGGTAGAAGACAGAGAAGGTATTAGATGTGAAGGGATAGGGTCAAGTGGGCAGGTAGTAAGGTGTGAGGAAGATAATAGGGAACTCACTTCATTCTCAGTGGTAGGGTGGAAGGTGCGGAGAGTGGTGGAGGGGGTTGCCGGGGGCGGAGATGGAAGGTTGCAGTCTTGTGTTGGGATATTACTTCAGATGGTAATTGTTTTGTTGAAAAAGTAGTCTGCCAGGTCTTGAGCACTAAAGGCAGATGAAGGGGGTGGTGCAGGTGGATAAAGGAGAGAGTTGAAAATGGAGAAGAGACGTTTAGGGTTTGAGGCATGAGTAGATATAAGAGAAGAGAAGTAGGTTTGCTTGGCTAAGTGAAGGGCAGAGGAGTAAGAATAAAGAGTGAACTTATAGTGGAGGAAATCTGATTCAGAGCGGGATTCACGTTCAGCAGCACCGGAGCATTTTTGCAGGTAGCGTGTTTGCTTAGAGTGCCAGGGTTGGAGCTGGCGACGTGGGGTTTTGCGTATTTGGGGAGGAGCGAAAGTGTCCAGTGCAGAGGAGAGAGTATTGTTATAGTGGGTTGTAGCAAGGTCAGGGCAGGATATTGTGGAAGTGTGGGGGAGGTGTTTTTGAATTAGGTGTTTTTGAATTAGCATTGCACACAAGTGCTATTTTGCCCTTGCGTGCAATCTCGCCCCTGCCAGCGCACAGCCAATCACCTGCGGGCAGGAGCTGTCAATCTCCCTGGTCGGACAAGACCAGGGAGATTGAATTTTGCCACCTTAGAGGTGGCGAAGAGGCTAGGAAAGCAGCGGTCTGATGTCTCTTGTGAGAACGTGTAGCCATAGTGGGTCGAAAGGCTTGAGAAGCCTTTGATAAATTGACCCCTATAGCGGCTTTTCAAGGGAGGGGTTTGTCCCTAGACCATTAAATAATGCAAAATTGTGCTAAGAAAATGAGTTTTCAATAAATTTTTAAAGGGACACTCAAGTCAAAATTAAACATTCATGATTCAGAAAATGCATTTTTAAATAACTTCCCAATTTACTTTCATTAAAGAATTGTGCACAATCTTTTTATATTTACACTTTTTGAGTCACCAGTTCCTACTGAGCATGGGCAATAATTCAGAGAATATACATATATGCTTTTGTGATTTGCTGATGGCTGTCACATGATACAGGGGGAGTGGAAATAGAAATAACTGCAATTTATTAAAAAAAAAATCTACTACTCATTTGAAGTTCAGACTAAGTGCTATTGCATTGTCTTCGTATCTTGCATTTGTTGATTATGCAAATCTACTGTATTGACTGGTCCTTTAAGAATGATTGTTTTGTATGCAAACATTTTGCAATGCAATTCTTAATTGCTTGTAAACACTGTTCATATCTATCAAAATGTCTCTAATGATCATTTGAAGAAGGTTACTATGAACCATATTTATCACTCTCAGGTAGGGAACCTGTCCACATAGGCTCACAAGGAGTGAGCAGCATTTACTGCCCATATTTCTCATTACACAAGCAAAAACGTATGCAATGCTGCCTCTCTGCTCTTGGGCAGCCAGTGGCAAGAGAACAGGGCTTGCCAATCACCCTGGTAAGATCAGTCACAAGGGCGTTTAGCAGTTTCTTAAAATTACCCTTATGTTGTTTGTGTCTGTGGACATTATAGGACTATTTGAAATCCAAAGCAATAAACCATTACATACATTTTTTGTAATACAGTGTATATACAAACTGTTCATGGTCTTAGCAGTTGGTGGTTTTAGTGTTTAGGGAATTGTAGGAGGTGTCCCTGAGGGATACCTGTGGGGTTCCTTAGGGAAAGATTTCTTTGGCATAGTCATTAGAGAGGGGTTAATTGTGATGGGTGCCTGGGGGTTTTGTGGTTTATTGCAATGGGGGTTTAGTAGTTAGAGGTTCTATTGCAGTGGGGTCTGGCATTTCAGGGTTATAACAATGTGGTTTAAATGGTTAATAGCAGTTGGAAGTCTGGCAGCTACTGGGTAAATAGCAATAGGAGTCTGTTGGTTTACGAGATTATTGCAGTAGGCTTTCTGACAGTTTGGGATTTTTGCTGATGGGGGGATTGGGTTTATTGTTTTTGGAAGTCTGGCAGTTTTAAAGGGATATCTGAAATAGCTGTTTTTGCCTGTTAGAAAAGCTATGTAATCACAAATGTTTTGACAAAATCATGCTCCTGGGGGTAAGACAGAGAGATAATACAATGTTAATTTTCCATTATTCTCTGTATGTGTATGAGTATTTAGTGAGATTTCACAAAAGGAGGATTTTGTGTAAATATAAAGAGATAAGCTAGTAAGTCTACCCTCTCTGCAAGCTCAGTCAATTTAATTGGGTTGTGATTTAATTTAGCAGGAGCAGCTATTTTATATACAACAACATACATCAAATAGTAATTTCCCATACATTATACTCTGCAGCTTCAAACACATTAATTGGAAATGAGTTTTACAGTAAAATGCCCCTTTAATTGCGGCATGGGTAGCAAAAAGCCCCTAACAGCAGGTCTTCAAACAAGTTCAAATTAGAATTATTTAGTCAATTGCGCACATAATAATCCATATGTGGTCGCATTCAATAATTGAGAAATTGTCATTAGATTATTGTTTTATCACACACACAAAAAATGTCGCTGGTTAAAACGTTTTTGAATTTTAATAATTTCTGAAGTGAGGTTTATTTTAATAATGTGAAGCCTAGAGATTATTATTATGAATCATATTATCAATAAATCATTTTATTTAATCTGGCCTTGTGTTTTTTTGTTGGTTTTTTTTTTAAATATTTATTTATAAACCAACAATATTGTCACAGCATTTTTATAACATAATTAAAGCAGTGTTACAATCACATAATTGTTTCACCACACAGGGTAATCTGAATACAACAAATAATGTAACATTTTGTACTGTTAATTATTTATTTATAACCAAAATAAAGAGATAGGATATAACCCGTTATGCTAAAATAAAATCAAACAAAAATCATGTTACCTTGTTATAGAATTAGAACATATACTTTTCTTTATAACCTTCAGTTTTATAATGCTGTTTTAACCATTGTTGGCAAGTTTTTTTAAATTTTAAATTCACTACATTCACGCCGACAAAACAAAACAAAAACCAGGAGAGGGAGGAAAAAAAAAAAAAAAAGGGGCAAACACATCCTCTTTGCCTTTCCCTCGCGTCCCCACCCTCAAGGAGCTCTAAGTCCTGGGATTATCTGATATAACACGTTTATGCCCACTCAGGGGGTAGTCCACCTGTCTGCATCAGTGTATCAAAGAAGGTTGTTTTCTTAATAATAGATATAAATTGTTGTTGGATTGGTGGGGAATAAGTTTTCATTATACCCAGCCACTTTTGAAGATATTTCTCCAAATTCCCTTCTATATATAAATCACTGGAGTATTGCTCCATAATAATTAGGTTAGCAATCGAAAGTTTATAATTTTGAAAAGATAGAGGTCTGGTAGCTTTCCAGTTTAATAAGATGATATTGCGTGCAGCTAAAATCATTGTGTTAATTGTCTTGTATTGTTTATTTTTCATATAGCTGCTCATAAAAAAGACTTCCTGTGGGCTTAAAATAAACGGTTCAGCTAGGCTTCGAGATATCCAGAACTTTACCTTATTCCAAAATTGCTTGACTATTGGGCAGCTCCAGAAGCAGTGCGTAATATCCGCGTTCAAATGACCACATTGCAAACAAACATTATTACCAGTGGGGTACCACTTTTTAAGGTGTGCGGGTGTAACATATGTCAGGTTGAGAAGTTTGCAGTGTGATTCTCTCCACGAGATAAAACTAGTTGCTGTTCGTAGTCTATTAAAACTATCTTCCACTTCTTCAGAAGTCACTAGAGGGAAGTTTGTTTTCCAAGGGGGGGGGGAAGGGAGGAAAGGGTAGGGGAAAAGGGTAGGAAGATACGCTAAGATGACTTTAAAAGGGGGCTAATTCAGATGTGCAAGGGTGAGGTCGGATCTACTGCTTATGTGGTTAGGGCTGTACTGCCATCTAGGTGTCAAAGGTGGGGAGCCAGAGAGTATCAAATCTGTTTTTCCAATCGGACTAGATCAGTTCGAAGAAATCAGTCCTACCCGAGGCATAATAGATACTCTTCTCCATAGAGTACATGTATGCCATAGTGGATATAATATCCGACCAGGCTGGGGGAAGGGATCTTTTCCAAGATCTCGCTATATTAAGTTTAACAGCTGACAGAAGGTAAATACAAAGTGCACCATAATGTTTGGATAATTTACATATACCTAAGTGAAACAGAGCCGTCTCGGGAGTTCTGGGTAGGTTGATACCTAAACTGGTTAATGTGGAGAAACATTTGTTCCAGAGAGGTTTGAGTCTGGGACAGCTCCACCAAATGTGGATCATATCTCCTATATGCGAGCAGTCTCTCCAACAAGTGGGGGAGGCCCCTGGAAAGATTAATTTAATGTAGGTTTCAAGGACGGTAATGCAATGAAGGGTTTTCTTTGTAAATAGGAGCGTGCGTTGCCACTCCAGAGGGGGTTTCGTAAAGTCTAACTTCCATTCCCATTTCAGGATATGTTGGGCTTTGTCAGCTGGGGCAGCGCCTTCCATAAGGGAATAGTGTAAGGACAGTGGTTTGCCCAGTCTGAGCCCCTGTTGCCATCTAGCTTCCCAGATGGTAAGCTGTCGAGGCAGAGATGGTTTGAAACCCCACCTAGATAAGAAACTAGTAACTCTGGAGTATTCAAATTTCATATACAAGGGTGTAGATGGAGTTATATTGAGTTGGGTGTAGGGGGGAAAAGCTGAATGTTGCGAGGTTGACCATAGGTCTCCCACCTTCATGATACCCAGCCGAGCCCAAGCGTTTTGATGGGAATCCGGTAAACTGGACAGAAGACCAGTTACGGAGGTAATTGGGGAAGGGTGAGGGGCTACCTTGGGGTTATGCCTCAGGCGGTCCCAGGCGGATAGGCATTCCTTAATAATCGGGTTAGAGGCACCCAGATTCCTTCTGCAATGGGGTGGCGTCCATATTAGGTCCCTTAACGTAAGGTTATGTGGTAGGGATGCTTGTTCAATAGACCTCCATTTGCTGTCTGAATCTTTGACACCCCATTGAGAGATATGGGTGAGCATAGCGGCATCAGCATACCTAAAAATAGAGGGAGAAGCAACCCCACCGTGTATTTTAGGGTATTGCAGGGCATTATGAGCAACTCTAGGGGGTTTACCCTGCCAAATGTATTTGGTACAGGCACTCTGGAACTGTACTAAAAGAGCTCTGGGAACTCTTATTGGTAGACAACGGAGTGCATACGTGAGTTTAGGAAGATAGCTCATCTTTAGAGCTGCTATGCGTCCTAACCAGGATACACATTTGAAGTTCCAACGTGTGGGCAGGGACCTTAGCTCGGTCAAGAGGGGTTTGAGGTTATCTTCAAGAATTTGAGGGAGAGAATTGGATAATTTAACACCGAGATGGGATACATACTTATGGCTGGGGATAAACTTATATTTTTTACATAAGTTTTTGGAGACCTCCTCGGGAAACCCAGAGGTGAATAATTGGGATTTTGAGTGATTTAACCAGGATACACATTTGAAGTTCCAACGTGTGGGCAGGGACCTTAGCTCGGTCAAGAGGGGTTTGAGGTTATCTTCAAGAATTTGAGGGAGAGAATTGAATAATTTAACACCGAGATGGGATACATACTTATGGCTGGGGATAAACTTATATTTTTTACATAAGTTTTTGGAGACCTCCTCGGGAAACCCAGAGGTGAATAATTGGGATTTTGAGTGATTTAATTTATAGTACGACAAGGAACTAAATGTCTCTAGGAGGGACAGGAGTCTCGGGATCTCTCTTGAGGGTCTGGAGAAGAACAGGGTAGTATCATCTGCAAATAGGGCTACTTTGTGGACCGTACCGTGTAGGGTGATTCCCGAAATCTTGTTATCTGTCCTGATGGCCGCAGCCAGAGGCTCCATGGCCAGTGCGAACAAAATCTGGGAAAGGGGGCAACCCTGACGGGTGCCATTGGATATAGGGAAGGGAGTGGGGTCAAACCCCAGTCCTCTCACCAAGGCCACTGGGGAGGAATATAGAGCTTTGATTGCCAAAATAATTCGTGTAGGGAACTGGAAGTTCTCTAAGACCCGCCAGAGGTACTCCCATCTTACGCGGTCAAAGGCCTCTTCGGCATCCAGAGAGAGCACCGCAAGTGGTCTATTCAGTCTCTTGGCCTCTAGGAGTATGTTAAGGAGCCTCCTGGTGTTATCTGGGCCCTCTCTCCCTGGTATGAACCCGACTTGGTCTGGGTCAATAAGTGTTGGGAGCAATTTTGCTAGCCGATTAGCCAGGATTTTGGCGTAAATCTTAACGTCGGTATTGATGAGTGAAATGGGTCGATAATTAGCGCAAAGGGTAGGATCTTTATTGGGTTTGGGAATGGTGATGATGGAGGCCTCAAGGAATTCCTTGTCGAATTTACCTGTGGACATAGCCTTATTGAAAAATCTGGTAAGCATAGGGGCGAGTTCTGCTAGGTATGTCTTGTAGAAAATGGCCGTGAAGCCATCAGGTCCAGGGGCTTTAAGAGATTTTAGTTTTTTAATAACCGATTTAACCTCCTGGCTAGTAATCGGGGAGTCAATGCACTCTTTATGAGAGTCATCAAAGGTGGGAAGCTCAAGGGAGTGAAGGAAGGAATCTATGTTTTCCGAGGGGGCTTTCCCGAACGTCGCGGTATTGCCTATATTGTAGAGTTCAGAATAGAACTTATGGAACTGTTGGCCAATCTGGGAAGGGAGTCGGACTGATCGGCCCCCCTGTTTGATTTCATGAATACAAGTGGCACCTGCACGCTGCCTGATTTTATTGGCTAGTAAAGAATCTGCTTTATTGCCCTTGGAGTATAGGAGGTGTTTCAGACAGAGGAGATTGGATTGTGTTTTACGGAATTCTAACTGGCATATGTGCCACCTAAGGTCTTCCACCTCAGATTTGTAGGCTACCGAGTCCGGGATCCGCCATTGGGTTTCAAGCACCCGCAGTCTGCTATGTGCTTGGGAGAGGGAAAGGCCTGCTTGTCTCCTGAGGTGAGCCTGCTTGCGGATGAAAAGGCCTCATAGAGTAGCCTTAAATGCCCCCCAGATAGTATTCTCACTAACTTCGATATTAATTCAGTTGACTGATAAGGGTGATCCTTAGGTGTGAATCTGTGGGAGGGCAGGGAGCGAAAGCCAATACTCTGGTATCAGGCACAGAGAGGAAGGTATAGAGTCCAAAGTTCCTGTGAGATCAACTTGAGACCCAATTTAAAGTTGAAAAAGGGAGCTCCAGGACCCCTGTGTATAGTTACTGTGGCCCCTCTATGATGGTTTATTACTTCCCAGCAAATGATATGGTGAAGGGAACCAGCAGGGTGACTCTTATTGGCCCCCCAGGCAGAGTCAAACTTTCTTGCAACTGTACCCTGGCTGGTGGCGTAGGAGGTTAGGCCCAGTTAACTATGGCCTTCTAGATATGAGCTGATCCACGCCAAATTAAGCAGCTGTGTAGCCTGGTAAATGATGTATGAAAACATATAAAGTTTTTACTTACGGCGTCCAGCTATCCGCTCCTGATAATCTTCACCCCAAGGTCTGATGATCCAGCCTGAGGATCCCAGGGAAGCACGCCACAGGTGTTAAGGAGCTCTCAGTGTGCTAACCAGCTCTCTGTATTCTCAGCTGAGACCTGCAGAAACCGGTTGGATGTGTCAAGAGGGCAGCGGGTGCAGATATAGGTCCGGCTTTCAAGGCAGCGCTCTTCTGACCAGGTGATCTTCCTGCGCTCCCCGCAACCCAGGACCTTGCAGCTGGTGGTGACCCCGGAGCGGAGCCCCGACCCTCCGGGTCACTTCTAAGACGGGTAAAGTAGTTCCGCCACCTTAGGAGTCAGGATCCAGTCAGTCCGCAACTCCTCGAGGACCAGGGTCGTGAATCGGGTGCAAGCTGAGATCTGGCTGTGAGTTTAAACCCCGACAGGGAGCGGGTAAGTGGGCCCAAGATGGCGCCGTTTCGCGCCTTTTGTCACGCTAGGCACCTCTTAGTGGGCTGTAAAAAGAAAAGTCAGTGACTGGATTTTGGATCGCTCGGGTGAGATAAGGCGGCTTAGGGATGTAGTAAACAGTGAGTTCGGCCCCCCGGCCCCTATCAGGAACTCCTCTGAATCTTGAGGTATGTGCTCCGGAGCGGATCCCCGGCCCTCCGGAGCAATGCGGTGAAAAGCCGGTAAGTATAGTCCACTGGTAACCGAGCTGTAAGAATCTCCGGAGCGGAGCCCCGACCCTCCGGAGATGGAAGACCTCAGCAGGAGGTCTCAATATAAGGCTGTGGCGCTTGTGGTTTAGAAACTTTTGTCCAGTGCAGCGCGGCAATCTGTCTCTTAAGGCTCGGTGCAGAGGTAGCTCCCTGTGGGGCTAAGGCCAACTTCCCAATCCGCAAGGAATTGACAAAGCTGTGAGCAAGGGCAGGAGTCTGAGTTTTATGCCCACTTTCCAAAGGTTTTAGGTGTTGAAAATCTCACTAGAAAGGTGTTTATTTCTATTAGCACTCAGGAGCTCCGGAAAGCATGTCCATGCTGTGCTGCGGCTAGCTCCGCCCCCCTTAATATACTTTTTACCTCTGTGATTACCTTGTATCTAGGAACCTTCTTCCACCCCCCTGATCACATGACTGTGACTGTTTATTATCTATTGTCTTAAATTTAGCATTGTTTTGTGCTAATTCTTAAATAACCCCCTGTGCCTGAACACAGTGTTATCTATATGGCCCACGTGTACTTTCTGTCTCTTTGTGTTGAAAAGAGATTTAAAAAGAATGTGATAAGAGGCAGCCCTCAAAGGCTTACAAATTAGCATATGAGCCCACCTATGTTTAGTTTAAACTAAGAATACCAAGAGAAAAAAGCAAATTTGATGATAAAAGTAAATTGGAAAGTTGATTAAAATTAAAAGTCCTATCTAAATAATGAAAGTTTAATTTATACTAGACTGTCTCTTTAAATGCAGAGAAGTGAGGAGGGGACCGATACTCTTTGCACACTGACCACCTTTATATTAGTGTGATTATGCGCTGTTCCTGTAGGGGCTTGCTCTGACTGCCCAATCCGTGTATTACATCCCATAGGGGGCGGGCACTAGCCTCGACCAGTCGGGCCCGGCAGCAGGTACCGCACATACTAAACATATTTTCACTTGCAGTCTTCATCATGTATTAGTTTGTTTACCGAGTTAAGTTCTGACTATGAATGGTAGTTTTAACCCGAAGTTTTAAGGTCCGATACTCCTCTCATCCACTAAATAGGCACATATCTCCTGGTTTGTATCCAATAGTGCTTGCTGGTATAAGAATTTTTGGACACATTGCACTCCGGAGGGTGGCCTCTTTTTACTGGCTGGCCGTGTATACCGTACTTTACCCCACCTAAGGTCTAACATAGATACACAGTGGGTCATTATAGACAGATGCGCTTGTGACAATACTCTTATTGGACCCAACACTTTTCTGAATACATATTCAGTGATTGCCATTAGGTTACAGATTTACATACTACACATTGGTAACAATAGACACGGATACAAGGTGTCTAAGTCATATAGTGGATATTTTGTTATTTATTCTGCTATCCCAGCTATACTGGTATTTGACTGTATATTCCACTTTGACCGTTGCTACTAAATTGTTGTTAGAAATCAGTATCAATTGACAATATGTAGCTAGCATGTTAAGTGTGTTTTTTTCACCTAGTGCTTTTTTCACGTAGTGTTATTTTTCTCACATTATTCAGGTGTTGTTTGTTCTCTAGATTGGCAAATTGCTTAATTGGTTACTAGCCATGCATTGGTTGCGTAGCAACTAATTTTGGCGTTTTTTTTTTAACAGGGGAAGGGGTCTGTTTATGTATAAATGTTTGGCACTTTGTATTGTTCATTGGTCTGAGGAAGAAGCTTTCCCTGAAACGTCACTGCAAATAAACTAATCTGTATATTGAAGACCAGAGAGTGCTGTCTTCTGTCTATGCTATATATATATATATATATATATATATATATATATATATATATATATATATATATATATATATATATATATATATATATATATATATATATTAATTCTATGGATTATTTAGAATTTTCAAAGCGACATTAAACACTAAATACATGCTAGATAGAGTGATGCATTAAAGAAAAGATTAGTCTGAGAATAACATGTAGATGTATTTTTTAAAGTTCTATTAGCTGTTTAAATATTGACAAAATAAGTGTAAAGTTTTAAAGTCTATAAAACAATGGGAGCTGCCATGTTGTAACTTAGGTTACCTTCTCTGCTGTGGCCAATTAGAAACAGTTATAAATAGGTCACTAGAGTGTGCAGCCAATAGCTGTGTGGAATATAACAGTGCTTTGTACTCCCATTTCTAACAGGAACTGAAAAGCTCACAATTTCAGAATGGAATTGCAGGAAAAGGGGACAAAATAAATAATGAAAGTATATTGTAGAGGTTTTTTTCATATATATAAATGTATCACTTTATATTACTATCTTAAAGTGTTTAATGCCCCTTTAACAGTATGTATGATATTTTTTAATCATTATTTTTTAATATTTAATATTTAACTTTTAAAGAACGTGCTTTAAGATTACTAAGTCTTCATATTCGCAAACCTGACACCTTGTTAGACCAAAATTGTGAAATACGAAATACGTTATGCATATTTTACATTTCTGTTTTTTACAAAGAATTATTTTTTATTATGAAATATTTATTTCTATATATATATATATGTGATAATGTTAATCTATAATAGATATCTATATGTATATATCTATAGCAATAGATATACAGACGTAGGTATATACAGATATATATATATAGAAACATTACCTTATCTTGTAAGTTAAGAAAATTGGAATGTGAAATATGTACAGTAAATATACAGAAAAATACATAAACACATATATAAATACCTTTGAGCCCTTATAATTTAGTTTTTTAATATTTATATGAATAATTTTTTCAGTTAGTGTATATATGAATGTAACTGTAATTTTAAAAGTATTTATGTTGTGTTTAGTGCAACTTTTTAAAAATGCACAAACCCAATGAGTGTAAATTGTGATTGCGCTCTCACGATCGCATTTTCTTAGAACTTGTAATACGAGCGCAATTTCCTTCTCATGCAAAAACCGGTTGTCGCTCAAGCACAAAAGTTAGCACGCCGCTTGTAATCTAGCCCTCAGTATTTCACCTATATTTTGTCCAAAGATGGTTCTCATATATAACTCCAAGCACGAAAGGCCACTTCACATTTGGACAACTTGTCCTCTTTAAAGAGACATTAACCACTAAATACATTATTCCGCACTTCTCCATGGCTGAATTGGTCTACTAGGATACCAAGAAATTTCCCTGTGTGCTGCAGTAGATGGGGCTGGAAAGCTGTTATTTAAAGGGGAGATTAATGGATGCAATTTGGTTGCAGGTTGCCTAGATAACAACAATTTTGCACTTTTTTTTAATACAAACTAATATAATTTATTTCGGAAAAAAATATTGGAGGATGGAGTATCCCAGTAATCTCCTTTTAGAAACAATGGGGTGTGCACATTCTACTGACTCAACAGAAAATAGGGCTGGTCTTTAAATTTTCCCAGTCCGGTCCTGCACTTCCCTTTAGTCATGGGTGCTGCCACCTTGCAATCTAGTTTTTATTGCAATCCAGTGCGGACTTATTTGCACATGTGCAGCAACCCTTCTTCAGATACCTGCAGTGTAACCTAGGTTCCAAAATGGCAGCACATATAATTAGATGGAGGTGCATGATTTTATTTTATTTTTAATGTTTATTGTCCCTTTAAAAGACAATTAAATACAGAAGAATTGCATAATTAACACATGCATAATAAAAAGAGAATGCAATCGCACTTACTCTAAATTTTAAAAATGAGGGGATTTTTTTTCTGACAAATTTTAAAATGTTTTTCACTTTGCCATACCCCTGTATCATGTGACAGCCATCAGCCAATCACAGATGTTTACACTGTGAACTCTTGCACATGCTCAATAGTAGTTGGTGCCTTAAATAAAAAGAGTTAGAGCATATTTATGTAGAAAGTATACTTATGTATATATTTTTCACTGGCTGATAATGACAACTCCAACAGCTTTTTTTTTTTTAATTCAGCACAGGGAAATGCCTACAAAATAATTACTATAATAATACATTTTAAAATACTCCTCCTCCTCTTTTATATGGAACAGAGAAAGGTTTTTGAGTACTTGTTGTCATAGAAAGACATAAATGATCTTACAGTCTAAGGTTTCAGTGGATGGAATGACTTTTAAGGCTTTTAGCAGATTTGCAAGAATATTTTGCATAGGATGCTGTATAGAGCCTCAGGATTACGTAGGAATACAGCTTTAGGATTAGCAGATAAGTATAGAAGAGAGCATACTTTATGTCACAGAGTTACAGTTTACTTTAACAACTTACGCACATTTTAGAGAAATGTGAGATGCAATGTTATTTAACCCAGTTCTCTCTGAGTGATTGCACAACATAAAAAAAGCATCAAATGCAGTTATCCAAATAAGTATATTAAAGTGATGGTAAATCCTAGCGTTTGCGAACCGCTAGGATTTACCATTGGAACAAATAAAGGGGACTTTCATTTAGGAAGTATATAATACTTCATGATGAAAGCGCCTTTATTTGTTCCAAACTATCGCCGTTCTGAGCATGCTAAGGCAGCCCACCAGCAGAACGCTATTTTCCCTATTTGGCTGAGAGGTGACGTTTCCACCTCTTAGCTAATAGCTGTTTGTGAAATACAGCTTGGCGCCACAATCACCACCTTAGCATGCTCAGAACGGTGATTGCTTGGAACAAATAAAGGATGTTTCACAAACGCTAGGATTTACCATCACTTTTGATACTATATTGCAGTTTGCATTGAGAACTCTTAGGGCTAAATTACAAGTTGAGCACAAAATATCACTTCAGCAAAAGCGATATTTGCGCTGGTGTTAGAAGTGAGGTGCAATGTGAACGAGACCTCATGTTCGCATTGGCGGTAAGCATTAAGCTCACGAGAGCTCGCTTCTGTAATCTCCAATGGGAGCGTCGTTCTCATGCTGTGAGACACGGCATGAGAACTAGTGCAGCGAAAGGGGGTAAGTCACGCAGCAATTTTAAATATATATGTATATGAATATATACATATATATTTATGTGTTAATATGTGTATATACACATATTAACTCATAAATATATATGTATATAAGCATATATATATATATTAACAGGGAACACATCTCACACTACCATCGGTCTTGGAAATAAGGTATTGCAGTGATGCCTCAATATCGAGGCATCACAGCAATACCTTGAAAGCGGCTGGAAGCGATCGGGATTGCTTCCAGCCGCTTTAAACCCCTAACGACGTACAGGGTACATCGCTGGTCTTTAAAGACCAGTTTGTATGTGACGTACTCTGTACAACGTTTGTCGTTAAGGGGTTAAAATTTGGGGGCAATTGGGGAACATTTAGAAAATTAACTAGAGGTCTGATGATTTCAAACCACTTTCCAATTTGCTTTTATTATCAAATGTGCTTCATTCTCTTAGTATCCTTTGTTGAAGGATCAGCAATGCTCTATTGGGAGCTAGCTGAACACATCTGGTAAGCTAATCACAAGAGGTATATATGTGCAGCCACCAATCAGCACCAAGCTCCTAGTTGTGCATTGCTGCTTCTGAGCCTACCTAGGTATTCTTTTCAGCAAAAGATATCAAGAGAACAAAGCAAATTAGATAACAGAAGTAAATTGGAAAGTTGTTAAAAATTGTTCTATCTGAATCATGAAATAAATATTTTGGGTTTCATGTCCCTTTAAGAAAACAAACTTCAGCATATATTAATTTAAAAATATTATTTAATGTCCTTTTATGCCAGGGCTTTGAACATGCTCCTTGGCAGGGCCGCCATTAGGGGGTGACAGGGGTGACTCCTGTCAGGGGCCGAATGGGCCAGGGGGCCCCATGAGGCAAGAACAACTATTATTAAAAAATGGGAAATGAGCGTGGGAAATGTTATAACAAGGAGTAAAGCATTAGCATTTGAGAAGATTTCTGAGTGTGCACTAAATCACTATGCACAGTGTTAGACAGACTTGGCACTTAAGCTTGTACAGTGCGTGCCTGAGTCAGACGGCAGATCACTTTCATTTGCAGAGGAGGTAGGACTTACTACGTAAATGCTTTTTATTTCTTTGTTCAATTTCAGATTGTAACTTCAGTGTGGTAGTAGTTGTATGGTAGGGCCAGGGGTCCATAAA
Organism: Bombina bombina; assembly: GCF_027579735.1. Taxonomy (NCBI): domain Eukaryota; kingdom Metazoa; phylum Chordata; class Amphibia; order Anura; family Bombinatoridae; genus Bombina; species Bombina bombina. The sequence goes on from NC_069506.1 coordinate 64,762,019, forward strand.
AAGACATATTTTTTTTTAGCAATATAGAGCAGTGTATTTATGATTATTTGACAATGCTGTGGAAATTCTATATTTGAAGCCATGCAGAAATGTTTCCTCCTCAATACACAAATGGTAGGTGCCCTTTTGGCAGATATGAGTTTTTTTAAATTAATATATATATTTTAATTACATTCCAGTTTGCTGCCCCTTTATGCAAGGACTTTCCAGATGCAAGGAATCTGCATAAAATGTTATACTCTCAGACTAAGATTGCTCAGTGTTTGAAATAGACTAGGTTAACTTAAAGGGACACTGAACCCAAAATGATTATTTCGTGATTCAAATAGAACATGCAATTTTAAGCAACTTTCTAATTTACTCCTATCATCAATTTTTCTTTGTTCTCTTGCTATCTTTATTTGAAAAAAGAAGGCATCTAAGCTTTTTTTGGTTCAGCCCTCTGGACAGCACTTTTTTATTGGTGGCTGAATTTATCCACCTATTAGCAAGGCAACCCAGGTTGTTCACCAAAAATGGGCCGCATCTAAACTTACATTCTTGCATTTCAAATAAAGATACCAAGAGAATGAAGAACATTTGATAATAGGAGTAAATTAGAAAGTTGCTTAAAATTTCATGCTCTATCTGAATCACAAAAGAAAAAATGTGGGTTCAGTCTCCCTTTAACACTGTTCAGTTTACACTACAGCTGACTTAATTTTGAAATACATACAAACAAGCCTAAATCCTGCATTTAACCAGATCTAATGGTATGAGACTGAGTACCACAGCTTATGGTTCTACCAAGATCATATAGAGTACAACATTTTCAAAATCCATAAGTACAGCTGACAGATGGGAACATTTGTACACCATATTTGAAGGGTGCTCTTGGTTGGGGAAAATGGGGGGGAAAAAACAAACTTATGTCAACCTTTCAAAAGTACTTTTCTTCATCTAGCCATCTACTCAGATCATTAATGTACAATTTTGAATTCACAGAATTATTTTTGTTTGCACATTTACAAATATGATTCTTTAAAAAGTGATCTCTTAATTTCTGCATTTTTTTTATCATGCATGTCACACACTATTGATTTAGGGGATGCAATGTGCAGAAATGTTACCTCCTGTGAGTGTTTCTGTGGGTGTCTGTGTTTATGTCTTTGCGCTTTTGTTTGTGTATCTATGAGTGTGTATGTATTTTTTTTCTGTGGGTCTCTCTGTGAGGGTGGGTGTATATGTATGTGTGCATTTTCTGTGGATGTCTGTGAGGGTGTGTGCGTATGTCTGTGCTTTTTCTATGGGTGTCTCTGTGAGGGAGGGTGTATGTATGTCTGTGTGTTTTATGTGGTTGTCTCTCTGTGTGTATATTTCTTTGTGTGTTTTCTGAGGCTGTCTCTGTCAGTGCTTCCTTGGGTGTATGTGCAAGTTTGTGTTTGAGTTTGTGTGTCTGTGTGTGTCCATTGTCTGTTCCTTTTTATGACATTTTGATGTTATCTTTCTACAGACTTTGAGACTAATGAGACCTTTCCGGAAGTCACCAATCCACCATTTAACCTTTAAATTATTGTTTAGGCAGTTCAGGGCCCTTTCTTGCAGCCACTGCATGCTGTTGTCATCATTTAGTTGGCATCTTCCTTGACAAAAAGATAATCAGAACTCCATATTTTGTCTTGCAAATCTCCTTTTTTGACAAAACTGTAGTCTACCTCATTACTTGTCAGGTCAATGTAAACAAGTGCTGAGTGTCTGTGTCTGAGTGTGTTTGTGTGTTTCTTTGAGTGTCTGCTAGAGTGTCTATATGTGAATCCTTATGTTTGAGTGTGTGTTTCAGTGTTTCAGTGTATGAGTGTGTCTGTGTGTTTGTGTGTTACTACCTTTACAACATTTCCAAGTTTGACTACACTTAAGAATAAAGTGCATATATATACGTTTTAGTCACTTGGTCAAAAATTGCATGTCAAAGATAGGGGGGGGGGGGCTGATTAATGGTTAAGTCAGGGGCCCAAAAATTTCTAGTGGCGGCCCTGCTCCTTGGCATATCTGAAAAATACACTTTGCCTGGAAGTTGACACCACACGTCATACATGCTCAGGGGCATATACAATATAATTCTATACAAAATATGCTAGATGTAACAACAATATTTGTACAGAAATGACAAGAATACTCCCCTCTGTGTGGACCGCTGCCTTCTATCAGTCTCTCCCTAAGGACTGTTATAGAATAGTGGATAGTGGGTGTAGAGGCGCAGGTCTGTATTTTTCTGATGCTCCAATTAAAGCTGAGGAATAAAGAACTTCGCTTTTTATTTGTGTTGATCAACACCAAATAATTAGTGCAGTATACTTACTCTGAAAATTCAGAGTCCAACTTTTTCATTTAAGTACAACATGTGAACGATATGTTGGGGAATTTCTGTCTAATCCCTCCTGATGTTAGCACAACTGCAAATTATAGAATTTACACTGAAATGTGTTGTATTTAACAGTGTGTATAATGTGCAGTATACTCACTCCGAAATAATCGGAATCCAGCTCCTCCCAAGGTGCTTATAGTAGCGATGTGAGAATTCCAAAAGGTAGCAAACAAATATTTGTTACAAAAACAAACATTTATTAAAACATGTCACTACAGACAGATAAATAAGCTCTCATAAAATGGCTCTACGCGTTTCAACGATGGACTCGTCTTTCTCAAGAGCAGTAAAAATTGAAAGTGCTTATTATATTGCTACATGCTTATATATGCAATAGAGGGGGACTTGTCAGGGTTTTTTCCCTGTTTTGTTTGCCATGTGCTCCTGGCAGCCATTTTACTCACCTCTCTTCCTGACTATGGTGCATTGTGGGGGATGCTGCTCATTTCCTGCACTTCCTTTTATGGCCAGACTGGTGTGCATCATCCGTGTGAGACAGGATGCAGTCTCAGAATTGTGATGTCATCACTTATTATTCAAAGGGCCTCTGTTTAGTATGCTTTGCCTTTGCGTTGTCTTAGACCTGTTTGTGAGAGTTCATGTGTATTACCTGGCTGCCTGACATCCTTCCTGGTTCCTGATCTCTGGCTTGTTCCTGACTCTGCTGTTTTCCTTGTTGCTGATTCCGGCTCGTCTGACTATTCGCTTTGGCTCCTGACTCGGCTCGTCTGACTACCAGCTCTGGTTTTGACTCCTGGCTTGTTATTTGACTTGTGGACTTTTTATTATTTTTTGCTATTAATAAAGGTGTGATTATTTTTGCACTTCTCGTCTCAGTCTGATTCCTGGCACCCTGACAGGGCTTGAGCAAGTGAGTCAGGTGAAAAAATTTCATCCCCTTTACCTCTTCTGTGAATCTTTTTAGTCTAGACAGGTAGAGCTGGTTAAGAGGGGAGCCAAAGTTCCTTTTAGGTAGTCACTCTTTGAAGATTAAGGGCTAGATTACTAGTGGAGCGATATTAGCGCTGCACTTTGTAATGCCAGCGCACGATAATGTGCACTGGTATTACCAGTAAATTGCAATGCGAATGTGAGCTTGCGTTAGCATTGCTAGGAAACATTGCGCTCACGAGAGCGCCCTTCTATAGGCTCCTATGGGAGCCTCGTACTAATGCCATCAGAAACGGCATCAGAACCTCGCGCAGCAAAGGTGGTAAGTAGTGCAGTGATCGGCAACATTTTTAACTATATATGATTATGAATATATACATACATATTTATGTGTTAAAATCACACTCCCATCAACTTTAAAGCCTGAAAACTGCCTAGTGCAGTTTTTTTTATATTGGGGAAAAAAATAGATTTTTTTCTTTTCATAAAAATCTATAATGCCCTCTATTTTGAGGGCATTTGAGTGCACTTTTAGAAAATTAACCTGAGATCGGATCTCTGGTTAATTTTCTGAGAGCTAATTGCTACAGCGAGCTTGTGGTAGCAATAACCAGTCACTTGTAATGGCTGGTTATTTATCCCGCTCCCGCAAACGGGAAAAATGTAACACCAACACGCAGTTTACGAAGTTGTCTGATTTTTGTTTTGCACCCACCAAATAATGACAGTGGAAGATTTTCAGCCCCCCCCTTTGGAGTCAATGGAACTCAGAAAACTATAATTTTGTAATCAGTTTATACTGAACCCATAAATTAATTTCAGCTCGTCATATGCTGACATTCAAAATGCCCTTTACAACTAGTAGTACCAAATATGAGAAAAATCTATCAAGACATATAGTGCATCTCAGATTCAAGAGTTTAATAAAACAATAAAAGAAAATATGCAATCAAATTCTAAAATTGTTTTAACCAACTTTTGAATCAGACATGTGTTATTCTCTTTTATCTTTATAGATTTTTCTACCATACTCCAAGAGGGACACATTTGGTAAAAGTTGTGCAAAAAAAAGCACCTCTCCACATCAAATATCTGAGTGAATTTTTGGAACTGGTGACTGTATATTAATTGCGGTGACTGTACAAATATTATTTATATTATTTATACTGTATATACATTTATAGTCACAACAAAAAGCTACTAATAATGTGCCTGATAGGGAGCTGACTTATTAATATTGTTTGTTTGTTTTTATTACCAAATGTGAAACATGTAAATGCACACAAATTAGAATCTTAAAGATGGTTGCTTAGCAACTCAAACCTGATAGTTTAAAAGACTTGTTTGTTCAAGCCACCTTCAGCTTTGACAAATTTAGCTACAATAGACACACATAAATGTAAAATTATTTAATAATTATTTCATTTACAGTACTGTCCACATATGTCCTATGTTTAGTTAATATAGGTTCTTGATGGTTTTAAACAAGATATTATGAGTTCTTTATTACTTTAATATATACATATCTCACTTTGATGTATTGAATATTTACAGATACCTTTTAAATATAAATTATTATTATTATCATTGTCATTATTTCTTTTAAAGACTGCTGAAAATTAAGATGAAAGGGGAGATGGGTTACATGTAACGCCTAATAATTGTTTGCACTTGTGAAAAAGTATAAGGAAGTATGCAAACCTAATGCAAAAAACAAAGGCCAATAACCGAATGGTTTAACACTTTATGGTTCAAAATTAATACCTGGGGCAAGATTACATATACGGCGCAGGCTTCAGCGCAAACGCTGCAACCCACGCCATCCATAATTTCACCTCGCACATCGGGGTTCCAATAAACCCGGCCTGGAGTCGCTAGTGACTTACGGCACTTAAGAAACTGTCAGCGCCTAAGAAAAGTAAAAAAAAAATCTAATATCCCGTAAAAGTCTAACACGCCTCCCAAAAATAAGCCCGACACGTAAAACCTCTACATCCACAATCCTCCCCTCTCACAACTAATAATAAATGTATTAACCCCTAAACCGACAACCCCCCTCACAACGCAATATGCCTAATTAAACTATTAACCCCTATACCCACAACGCAAACTACCTATAAAGGTATTAACCCCTAAACCGCCAAAGCCCACAACGCAAATAAATAAATTACTAAGCCCCCTAACCTAACACCCCCTAATCTAACACCCCCTAAATGTACCCAAATTACCTAAATTACAAAATACTAAAGTTACTATTAAAATAAAAAAAACTAACACTACTTTAAAAATAAAAATAAATTAACTATAAATTAAAGGGACAGTCTAGTCAATATTAAAATTCAGGTGTAGACTGTCCCTTTAAGCTACAATTACAGAAAATAAAAAAATCTAAGATTACATAAAATAAAAAACAAAATTACCAAATTTTAAAAAATTATGTCTAATAGCTATGAAAATAAAAAGTCCCCCTAAAATAAAAACACCCCCTACTCTAAGAATAAACTATCAGTAGCCCTTAAAGGGGCTTTTTTCAGTGCATTGCCCCAAGATAATCAGCTCTTTTACATCAAAATACACAAAGTCCCCCCCTAACAGGGAAATCCTCCTACCCACCAAACCCCCCAAAATAAAAGAATCCAATTAGCCAATAGGAATTCAAGGAACGCCATTTTTAATCTTGAACCTTGAATTCTCTATCCAGTGTACGGCGGCTATCGTACAAAGAGGATCCTCCACGCTCCATGGCTCCGCGGTCGCCGGTCTTCAGTTCCAGGGTCGCCGGTCTTCAGTTCCAGGGTTGCCGGTCTTCAGTTCCAGGGTCGACGGTCTTCAGATCCGCCCTCCGCTCCGCGCCGTATTGTTCCTGGAAGAAGAGGTCGCCGCTTGGAAGAAGACTTCACTGCATGGGACAGGACCTTCTCCGCCGGTGGGAAATTTCTAAAAGAGCTAAATGCCCTTTTAAGGGCAATGCCCAACAAATGCCCTTTTCAGGGCAATGGGTAGTTTAGGCTTTTTAGTGTTAGGTTCTTTTATTTTGGGGGGTTTGGTGGGTAGGGGGGGTTTACTGTTAGGGGGGACTTTGTGTATTTTAAAAAGAGCCTTTTAAGGGCTACTGGTAGTTTATTCTTAGAGTAGGGGGTGTTTTTATTTTGGGGGGCTTTTTTATTTTCATTTTGTTTTTCATTTGATGTAATCTTAGATTATTTTTTTTCTGTAATTGTAGCTTAAAGGGACAGTCTACACCAGACTTTCAATTTTAACTACACTGTTATTTTTTTAATTTTAACAGTAACTTTAGTATTTTGTAATTTAGGTAATTTGGGTACATTTAGGGGGTGTTAGGTTAGGGGGTGTTAGGTTAGGGGGCTTAGTAATTTATTTATTTGCGTTGTGGGCGTTGGCTGTTTAGGGGTTAATACTTTGATAGGTTTATTGCGTTGTGGGCTTCGGCGGTTTAGGGGTTAATACTTTAATAGGTAGTTTGCGTTGTGGGATAATGGCGGATTAGGGGTTAATAGTTTTAATATGTAGTTTGCGATGTTGGGGTTGGCAGATTTAGGGGTTAATAATTTAGTTATTACTTGCGGTGTGGGTTTGATGGCAGATATAGGGGTTAATAGTTTAATTAGGCATATTGCATTGTGGGGGGTTGTCGGTTTAGGGGTTAATACTTTTATTAGTTCCGATGTGGGTTGATGGCGTATATAGGGGTTAATACACTTTATTATTTATTGCGGTGGGGGATTTCGGTTGACCGGTAGATAGATATTGCGCATGTGTTAGGTGTTTATTTTTGCAGCCATTTTCGGGAGTTACGGTGCTCCCATACGCAGCACAAGGCTTGCTGCAGCAGCCTTGTGTGGCGAGGGGAAAATTGAGTAAGATTTCTCCATTTTTGCCACGTAAGTCCTTGAGCTGAATATTGGATACCGATTTGCGACGCGGTCCCATGTTAGCTTATGGGAGTAAAAATTGCAGGCGACGGGTGAAATATACGTGCCACATTTATATGCGGCTCTGTATATAGGATACCAAAACAGCGCAAAAACTGGGATCACCAGTTTTGCGGGCGACACCGCATATGTAATGGAGCCTCTGCAGTTTAAACTCGGCACATAGTCGCAATTCTTCATGGTTAAAAATGCATTTAACTCTTTTGCTTGAATTTTTCTTTAAATTGCAACATGTAAGTACTGTTTGCTAAACCAGTGTTTTCTTGCCTTAAAGGGACGGACTGTGTAGCTTAAAAATGACATGCTCTAAGGCTCTCCTGATGTTTTGGAACTTCATTTCCCATGATGCTCAGACAGCCTAAAGAATGTCTTAGCATCATGGGAAATGTAGTTCCAAAACATCTGGAGAGCCAAGGTTGATGACACCTGCATTAGGCCATAACATTTTGCACCACTTATTGCAGAACTCTGACCTTAATCACAATCCATTGGGAGCTGAGATTTCAGCCCTTTTTATGGCCAAAAAGGCTACTTTATGATTTGGCACAATCATAACACTGCAATTTTGGCTAAAAAAAATCCCTACTTACACAATGGATCCATAAACAGCTCGACCATCGCATTTTTACATAGGCGTAACTAGAAACCACAGGGCCCAGGTGCAAGAATCTAAGAAGGCCCCCCCCCCAAAAAAAAAGTGAATTTGATACATATCTTTTTTTTTTTTTTTTTTTTTTACATTTAACACAGAAAAAAAATATGAATCAGATTACATGTCCGCAAAATGAGGTACCCTGGGCCCACAGTCTGTGAGATGGTCTGACCCCCTATTACTGTATATAGTGACACTGTTTAACACACCAGTACTGTATATAGTGAGTCAGTGACACAGTCTGTAATCTGCCGGTGAGATGGCTGGCCTGACCCTACCCGCCCCAATTTTTTATAAAGTTACCCCAGTAGTCTGTGACATGGTCCAGCCCCTCGTACTGTATATAGTGGTACTGTATAGTGACACTGTTTACCCCCTCCCCCCATGCTGTAGTAACAAGGTCTGTAATTTGCTAGTTCCACAAACATACACACACACATACATGCATAAATACACACACAGTCACATACATACATACACACATACACACACACACACACATAAACACCAATGGGTAAAACAGAAACACTAACCCCTGTAGTCAGAGACACTAGTGAAGCATCATGTCACACTCACATGATATCAGTGCAGGCAGTGGCAGGTCAATGTTTTTTATTGTAAAAAAAAAAAAAAAAAGCTTGGCACCCACCCTTGGGAGCCCAGTCGCAATTGCGACCTCTGCACCCCCTGTAGTTTAGTCCCTGTTTTCTACCATTCTTTGAGACCAGTTTTGGCGTATTGAATTCACCACCTAAGGCACTTGATACATCCTTGGAACAAATTTTCAGCCACCTGTTAGACTTTTTCATGGTTATTTCCAAACAGTCTACAATGCACCTATGTTAAAGGGATATTAATCAGTTATTCTTTGGTAAAACAAAAATATATTAAATCAAAGTAAATATAAAACTAATAAGATTGTGTAAAAAAATAGAAAATAACTTTTCTTGCATAATCAGCACTTAGAAATTCTCAGTGTAGCCCCTGCCTAATGTTTTAAGAGCAGAGGATTTTTAAAACCTATTTTTTTACTGTGTCGGTCCTGTGCATGAGCAAATCTTCATTAACCTTGAAGTTTTAGAACATCAGGCTAAGTTAAACTTCCTGCGAATCCCTCCTCCTCCTTGTAGTGCTGTGACAGGAAGCACAAATGTAGTGTAAAAAAAAGGTAAAATCCATTTAAATAGATTAAAAATTAATAATGCTATGATTTCTATTAAGTATAAGCAACTACTTAGTGCTTTTTACAACAATGAAACAGACTGTTTGACATCCCTTTAAACACTCTGAAATGGCCACTAGAGACATTCTAGCATTTTGTTAACATACATGGTATTGATTCATTAAAGCTCCATTCATCCCTATTGGAGAGGTTGCACATGCCAGCAACCTATTAGATGCATTTAGCTGGGTTAGCAGTGGTGCGGATGGAAACAGATTGCAATAGTTAACTCTTAAAGCCATAATTCTGCACAATTTTAATAAAGCCTGTACTGTTTGTGACAATAACGCCAGTCCGAGTGAGAAATACATTCAGATATGAAATAGAAAATGACATCATTTGTAGATATTATTGTCCTGAAGTGCCTATATAAGTATGTCCATCCTGCCAAGATATATTGCATTCATATGGATTTTGAGTGCTGAGGGTGTTTTCTGATGACAAATGGTGAATGTCACACATGTAAACAGGTTTTTGTCCTTGCCAACTGAATAAAGGAGTTATAGAAATAGAGCTTTGCTGTATCCTTAAAAGGTATGGATAGGCTCAGTTACGGGAGACCTCCCAGTTTCTAGTTCCAAAACAGGCATTTAACACTTAAATAGTAATTTTTGGTTAAACACATTTGTGGCAGCAGGTTTTTAACAGATACAATATTGCAAAGGGATCACTTGAGATACTCGGCTCCAATTTGGCTGATACAAAAGTTATTTTACGGGAGCCAACAGCCGATATTATTACCCCCACAATAAAGTTACATACATAAGTAAAGTTTAACTCAGGAGCTGTAAGCACTGCAGCTCCCAAGTTGAACATAGCCAGTTATAAGCAAGGTTGCATGGCTGTTTAACTCACACAAAGTGGTTAAACACATAGATAAAATCTTGCTTAATAGCGCCAGAGAACTCCTGGTCCCAAACAGAATTTTATCAATTTGTTTAATCCCTGGGAGTTAACATAGAGTTATACAGGCCCATTTATCAAGCTCCGTATGGAGCTTGAAGGGCCGTGTTTCTGGCGAGTCTTCAGACTCGCCAGAAACACAACTTATGAAGCAGCGGTCTAAAGACAGCTGCTCCATAACCCTGTCCGTCTGCTCTGAACAGGCGGACAGGAATCGCCAGACATCAACCCGATCGAATACGATCGGGTTGATTGACAGCTCCCTGCTGGCGGCCGATTGGCCGCGAGTCAGCAGGGGGCGGCGTTGCACCAGCAGCTCTTGTGAGCTGCTGGTGCAATGTTAAATGCGGAGAGCGTATTGCTCTCCGCATTTAGCGAGGTCTTGCGGACCTGATCCGCAGTGTCGGATCAGGTCCGCAAGCCCTTTGATAAATGGGCCTGCCAGGGTATACAGCCCATAAACTACATTCTCTTAGAAATTAGAGCTTATCATTTTTATACTACAATGTCCCTTTAAGCAGGATGCAGCTCTTGAGCATTCAGAAGCAGCACAGAAAACAGTTAATTCATAACCTATTTTCCTAAATGTCACTTTAAATAGCTGCATATAGGTTGTTTCAATCACGTGTATAGTTTCCTGTTTGTGTAACCAGTGTTTTCTTGTCTTAAAGTGATGGTAAATCCTAGTGTTGTGAAACGCAAGGATTTACCAGTGGAACAAATAAAGGGTAAGTTCAGTCATGGGGTCCATTTATCATTGTGTGGACGGACATGATCCGCTATAGCGCACCATGTCCGCCACACATCGATAAATGCCGACAGCATACGCTGTCGGCATTTATCATTGCACCAGCAGTTCTTGTGAACTGCTGGTGCAATACCGCCCCCTGCAGATTTGCGGCCAATCGCCCGCTAGCAGGGGGTGTCAATCAACCCGATCGTATTTGATCGGGTTGATTTCTGTCCTCCGCCTCAGAGCAGGCAGACAGGTTATGGAGCAGCAGCCTTGGGGGATCAAGCTATTTATCGGAGCTTGATAAATAGACCACATGAAGTATAAAATACTTAATGCTGAAAGTTCCTTTCTTTGTCTTAAGCGTTTGCGCGATGTGCGCCTCAGGTAGCCCACGGCAGAGCGCTATTTTACTGTGAGGCGATCTTAGCCAATAGCATGCTAGCTATCCGGAATAATGCCAGCTGTCCCGCATGGCTATTGGCTAAGAGGTCACTTCACCCAACAGCAAAGTAGCCTTCTGCCCAAGGAGTTCAGCACGGCGAACGCTTCAGACAAATAAAGGAATTTTCAGCATGAAGTATTTTTATACTTCATGACTATAAGTTCCCTTTATTTGTTTTACTGGTAAATCCTAGCTTTCACAAACACTAGGATTTACTATCACTTTAATGCTGGTTTGGAACTTTATGAATTGTATAATAGATGCTGCAGTGATCTCACGTAATTTTACTTTTTTTTTCCTATATAATATTATTTGTCAATGTTATCAAATTATCATAAGTACTGTTCTAGAAATATTTTGCTTAGGGCTATCATTGAACCTTTAATATTTTAAAAGTTTTTATATTCACTAAGGATTTGTCATTTTCAAACAGACCTAACTGATTATACCATGCGGGCTTAAAATGTAGAATACTATCTACTTATAGATCTCCAAAGTCTGACCACAATATTGTTGTGCGATCTCTCTTTTTGCCCATACATAGTAGAGATTATATGGCCTAAGGGTTTACAGAAAAAAAAGTACATTTATTTCTCACGGGTACATTCTGCAACACTGCAGTTGTTAAGTAGAATACATGTATTTTTAATGAGAAAATTTTGATTCAGCAAAGGATATTTTTCTGTATATTTATAAATTCACATTTCCTTAAAGAGACATTGGGGTCTATTTATCAAGCTCTGAACGGAGATTGATGCCACCGTGTTTCTGGCGAGCCTTCAGGCTCGCCAGAAACACAAGTTATGAAGCAGCGGTCTAAAGACTCTGCTCTGAGGTAGCGACAAAAATCAACCCGATCGATTACGATTGGGTTGATTGACACCCCCTGCTAGCGGCTGATTGTCAGCGAATCTGCAGGGGGCGGTATTGCACCAGCAGTTCACAAGAACTGCTTGTGCAATAATGATAAATGCGAACAGCGTATGCTGTCTGCATTTATCGATGTGCGGCAGACATGATTCGCTATAGCGGATCATGTCCGTCCGCACAATGATAAATAGACCCCAATGTATTTATTGATTATAAACTAAAAAAAGGTATCTAAAATGTTAATAATTTAACTGTGTTTTTTTTTTTTAAAAGGGTCATGAAACTTAAATTTTTTTCTTTTATGATTCAGATAGATGATACAATTTTAAAAAAAGTTTCTTATTATCAAATTTGCTTTGTTCGCATGGTATTCTTTGTTGTAGATCATACTTAGGTAGTGTGCATGTGTATAGATTGCTGCCCTCTAGTGCTCTTGCAAACATAGATCAATGTTAAAAGTATTCTTGTAAAACTGCTGTCATATTGTGTTCCACACACATGCACGCTCCTGATTCTACTTACTGTACCTGCATTTTAGACAAAGGACACCAAGAGAACATTTCAAATTCAATAATAGAAATAAATTAACATTTTATGTCCTATCTGACTTATGAAAAAAAGTTTCATGTCCCTTTAATTAACCAATTCTTCTGAAGTGTTATGTCTACCTCCATCAATCGACCTATGATGGTTGTCCTCATCAGCCAATGAGCTTTAGCAGGAGATATATATTTTATATGATTTTTATTACTTTTGTATACACGGTACCATGATAAAGATAGTCAAGTACTGTAATCAGAAAGGTAACCGTTGTTTTAAAAAATAAAGAGGATCATTAGCATTTTAGAAGACACAAAAAAATAAATTAATTAATTAACAAAACAAAAACAAAGAGACAGGCAGAGAAGTTTGAGACTTGTGGGGCAAAAATAGTAGGCTTTAATATTTTTTATTTTTTAAAAATAAGAAAACTTGGATTTTGGAATGAGTTCAGATTTGTATCTGTGTCTATTTAAAGTATCCCACAAATGTGAGTACACCCCTCACATTTTTGTAAATATTTTATTATATCTTTTCATGTGACAACACTGAAGAAATTACACTTTGCTTCAATGTAAAGTAGTGAGTGTACAGCCTGTATAACAGTGTAAATTTGCTGTCCCCTCAAAATAACTCAACACACAGCCATTAATGTCTAAACCGTTGGCAACAAAAGTGAGTACACCCCTAAGTGGAAATGTTGAAGTTGGGACCAAAGTGTCAATATTTTGTGTGGCCACCATTATTTTTCAGCACTGCCTTAACCCTCTTGGGCATGGGGTTCACCAGAGCTTCACAGATTGCAACTGGAGTCCTCTTCCACTCCTCCATGACAACATCATGGAGCTGGTCGATGTTAGAGACCTTTCGCTCCCCCACTTTGAGGATGTCCCACAGATGCTCAATAGAGTTTCGGTTTGGAGGCATGCTTGGCCAGTCCATCACCTTTAACCTCAGCTTCTTTAGAAAGGCAGTGGTAGTCTTGGAGGTGTATTTGGGGTCGTTCTCATGTTGGAATACTGCCCTGCGGCCCAGTCTCTGAAGTGAGGGAATCATGCTCTGCTTCAGTATGTCACAGTACATGTTGGCATTCATGGTTCCCTCAATAAACTGTAGCTCCCCAGTGCCGGCAGCACTAATGCAGGCCCAGACCATGACACTCCCACCACCATGCTTAACTGTAGGCAAGACACACTTGTCTTTGTACTCCTCACCTGGTTGCCGCCACACACGCTTGACACCATCTGAATCAAATTAGTTTATCTTGGTCTCATCGAACCACAGGACATGTTTCCAGTAATCCATGTTCTTAGTCTGCTTGACTTCAGCAAACTGTTTGCAGGTTTTCTTGTGCATCATCTTTAGAAGAGGCTTCCTTCTGGGATGACTGCCATGCAGACCAATTTGATGCAGTGTGCAGTGTATGGTCTGAGCACTGACAGGCTGACCCCCACCCCTTTAACCTCTGCAGCCATGCTGGCAGCACTCATACATCGATTTCCCAAAGACAACCTCTGGATATGACGCTGAGCACATGCACTCAACTTCTTTGGTCGACCAATTCCGAGGCCTGTTCTGAGTGGAATTTGTCCTGTGAAACCGCTGTATGGTCTTGCCCACCGTACTGCAGCTCAGATTCAAGGGTCTTCGCAATCTTCTTATAGCCTAGGCCATCTTTATGTAGAGCAACAATTCTTTTCTCCTGTTAAGTGTAGTCAGTCCACGGGTCACCCATTACTTATGGGATTATATCTCCTCCCTAACAGGAAGTGCAAGAAGATCACCCAAGCAGAGCTGCTATATAGCTCCTCCCCTCTACGTCATACCCAGTCATTCTCTTGCACCTAACTAATAGATAGGACGTGTGAGAGGACTGTGGTGTGTTAAACTTAGTTTTTATTTCTTCAATCAAAAGTTTGTTATTTTAAACGGCACCGGAGTGTGTTGTTTCTTCTCAGGCAGCATTAGAAGAAGAATCTACCTGAGTTTGTCTATGATCTTAGCGGTCGTAACTAAGATCCACTTGCTGTTCTCGGCCATTCTGAGAAGTGAGGTAACTTCAGAACAGGGGATAGCAGGCAGGGCCCACCTGCAAAGAGGTATGTGCAGTATATTATTTTCTAAGGAATGGAATTGACTGAGAAAATACTGCTAATACCGATGTAATGTAAGTGCAGCCTTAAATGCAGTAGTAGCGACTGGTATCAGGCTGATATGTATGTATGTATACTCTGAGGTATTTCTGGGGAATGGAATTTCACTAAGAAAATACTGTCTATATTAAAGTAATATTTGAGCCTGCACTGCAGTGAAAGCGACTCGCAGCAGGCTTATTAATAACATTTCATAATTTTCATTTTTTAAACGCTTACTGGCATGTTAATCGTTTTTTCTGAGGTACTTGGTGATAAAACTTTATGGGCATGATTTTTACCACATGGCTGTCGTTTGTTTCTGAATAAAAACAGTTTACTGAGCTTCCCCACTGTTGTAATATGAGTGGGAGGGGCCTATTTTAGCGCTTTATTGCGCAGTAAAAATTTAGTCACAGTCTTCCTATTTCTTCCTCCATGATCCAGGACGTCTCTACAGAGCTCAGGGGTCTCCAAAACTAGTTTTGAGGGAGGTAATCACTCACAGCAGACCTGTGACAGTGTGTTTTGACTGTGATAAAAACGTTAATTATTAAATTGTTATCCGTTTTTTGGGTATTAAGGGGTTAATCATCCATTTGCTGGTGGGTGCAATCCTTTGCTAACTTAATACATTTACTGTGAAAAATTGGTTGCTATAACTATTTTGGTTCATTGTTATTTCAACTGTGACAGTTTTTTTTTTTTGTGCTTCTTAAAGGCACAGTAGCGTTTTTTATATTGCTTGTAAATTTATTTAGAAAAGAATTTCCAAGCTTGCTAGTCTCATTGCTAGTCTGTTTAAACATGTCTGACACAGATGAATCTCTTTGTTCACTATGTTTAAAGGCCAATGTGGAGCCCAATAGAAATTTGTGTACTAATTGCATTGATGCTACTTTAAATAAAAGCCAATCTGTACATATAAAGAAATTATCACCAGACAACGAGGGGGAAGTTATGCCGACTAACTCTCCTCACGTGTCAGTACCTTCGCCTCCCGCTCAGGAGGTGCGTGATATTGTGGCGCCAAGTACATCAGGGCGGTCCATACAAATCACTTTGCAAGACATGGCTAATGTTATGACTGAAGTACTATCTAAATTGCCAGAATTTAGGGGTAAACGCGATCACTCTGGGGTAAGAACAGAGTGCGCTGATAATAATAGAGCCATGTCTGATACTGCGTCACAATTTGCAGAACATGAGGACGGAGAGCTTCATTCTGTGGGTGACGGATCTGATCCAAGTAAACTGGACATTTCAAATTTTAAATTTAAGCTTGAGAACCTCCGTGTATTACTAGGGGAGGTATTAGCGGCTCTGAATGATTGTAACACGGTTGCAATTCCAGAGAAAGTATGTAGGCTGGATAAATATTTTGCGGTACCGGCGTGTACTGACATTTTTCCTATCCCTAAAAGGCTTACAGAAATTGTTAACAAGGAGTGGGATAGACCCGGTGTGCCTTTTTCACCCCCTCCTATATTTAGAAAAATGTTTCCAATAGACGCCACCACACGGGACTTATGGCAGACGGTCCCTAAGGTGGAGGGAGCAGTTTCTACTCTGGCTAAGCGCACCACTATCCCGGTGGAGGATAGCTGTGCTTTTTCAGATCCAATGGATAAAAAGTTAGAGGGTTACCTTAATAAAATGTTTGTTCAGCAAGGTTTTATATTACAACCCCTTGCATGCATTGCGCCTGTCACGGCTGCGGCGGCATTCTGGTTTGAGTCTCTGGAAGAGACCCTTAGCACAGCTCCATTGGATGAGATTATAAACAAGCTTAAAGTCCTTAAGCTAGCTAATTCATTTATTTCTGATGCCGTAGTACACTTAACTAAACTTACGGCTAAGAACTCCGGATTCGCCATTCAAGCGCGTAGAGCGCTGTGGCTTAAATCCTGGTCAGCTGATGTGACTTCTAAATCTAAATTGCTTAACATTCCTTTCAAAGGGCAGACATTATTCGGGCCCGGTTTGAAAGAAATTATCGCTGACATTACTGGAGGTAAGGGCCATGCCCTGCCTCAAGACAGGGCCAAACCAAGGGCTAAACAGTCTAATTTTCGTGCCTTTCGTAACTTCAAGACAGGAGCAGCATCAACTTCCTCCGCTCCAAGACAGGAAGGAACTGTTGCTCGCTACAGACAGGGCTGGAAACCTAACCAGTCCTGGAACAAGGGCAAGCAGGCCAGAAAACCTGCTGCTGCCCCTAAGACAGCATGAAGTGAGGGCCCCCGATCCGAAAACGGATCTAGTGGGGGGCAGACTTTCTCTCTTCGCCCAGGCTTGGGCAAGAGATGTCCAGGATCCCTGGGCGTTGGAGATCATATCTCAGGGATATCTTCTGGACTTCAAAGCTTCTCCTCCACAAGGGAGATTTCATCTTTCAAGGTTATCAGCAAACCAGATAAAGAAAGAGGCGTTTCTACGCTGTGTACAAGACCTCTTACTAATGGGAGTGATCCACCCAGTTCCGCGGTCGGAACACGGACAAGGGTTTTATTCAAATCTGTTTGTGGTTCCCAAAAAAGAGGGAACCTTCAGACCAATCTTGGACTTAAAGATCCTAAACAAATTCCTAAGAGTTCCATCGTTCAAAATGGAAACTATTCGGACCATCTTACCTATGATCCAAGAGGGTCAGTACATGACCACAGTGGATTTAAAGGATGCCTACCTTCACATACCGATTCACAAGGATCATTACCGGTATCTAAGGTTTGCCTTCCTAAACATGCATTACCAGTTTGTAGCTCTTCCCTTCGGGTTAGCTACGGCTCCAAGAATCTTTACAAAGGTTCTGGGCTCTCTTCTGGCGGTACTAAGACCGCGAGGCATAGCGGTAGCTCCGTACCTAGACGACATTCTGATACAAGCGTCAAGTTTCCAAACTGCCAAGTCTCATACAGAGTTAGTTCTGGCATTTCTAAGGTCGCATGGGTGGAAGGTGAACGTAGAAAAGAGTTCTCTATTGCCACTCACAAGAGTTCCCTTCTTAGGGACTCTTATAGATTCCGTACAAATGAAAATTTACCTGACGGAGGACAGGTTATCAAAACTTCTAAATGCTTGCCGTGTCCTTCATTCCATTCAACACCTGTCAGTGGCTCAGTGCATGGAGGTAATCGGCTTAATGGTAGCGGCAATGGACATAGTACCTTTTGCGCGCCTGCATCTCAGACCGCTGCAATTGTGCATGCTAAGTCAGTGGAATGGGGATTACTCAGATTTGTCCCCTCTGCTAAATCTGGATCAAGAGACCAGAGATTCTCTTCTATGGTGGCTTTCTCGGCCACATCTGTCCAAGGGGATGCCCTTCCGCAGGCCAGATTGGACGATTGTAACAACAGACGCCAGCCTTCTAGGTTGGGGCGCAGTCTGGAATTCCCTGAAGGCTCAGGGATCATGGACTCAGGAGGAGAGACTCCTTCCAATAAACATTCTGGAATTAAGAGCAGTTTTCAATGCTCTTCTGGCTTGGCCTCAGTTAGCAACTCTGAGGTTCATCAGGTTTCAGTCGGACAACATCACCACTGTGGCTTACATCAACCATCAGGGAGGGACAAGGAGTTCCCTAGCGATGATGGAAGTCTCAAAGATAATTCGCTGGGCAGAGTCTCACTCTTGCCACCTGTCAGCGATCCACATCCCAGGCGTGGAGAACTGGGAGGCGGATTTTCTAAGTCGTCAGACTTTTCATCCGGGGGAGTGGGAACTTCATCCGGAGGTGTTTGCCCAACTGCTTCATCATTGGGGCAAACCAGATCTGGATCTCATGGCGTCTCGCCAGAACGCCAAGCTTCCTTGTTACGGATCCAGGTCCAGGGACCCGGGAGCGGTACTGATAGATGCTCTGACAGCACCTTGGGTCTTCAGCATGGCTTATGTGTTTCCACCCTTCCCGATGCTTCCTCGATTGATTGCCAGGATCAAACAGGAGAGAGCATCGATGATTCTAATAGCGCCTGCGTGGCCACGCAGGACCTGGTATGCAGATCTAGTGGACATGTCGTCCTGTCCACCATGGTCTCTGCCTCTGAGACAGGACCTTCTGATTCAGGGTCCTTTCAAACATCCAAATCTAATTTCTCTGAGGCTGACTGCATGGAGATTGAACGCTTGATTCTATCAAAGCGTGGATTCTCGGAGTCAGTGATTGATACCTTAATACAGGCTAGGAAACCTGTTACCAGGAAAATTTACCATAAAATATGGCGTAAATACTTATATTTGTGCGAATCCAAGAGTTACTCATGGAGTAAGGTTAGGATTCCTAGGATATTGTCTTTTCTACAAGAAGGTTTAGAAAAGGGTTTATCTGCTAGTTCGTTAAAGGGACAGATCTCAGCTCTGTCTATCCTTTTACACAAACGTCTGTCAGAAGTTCCAGACGTTCAGGCTTTTTGTCAGGCTTTGGCTAGGATTAAGCCTGTGTTTAAGACTGTTGCTCCGCCGTGGAGCTTAAACTTAGTTCTTAACGTTCTGCAAGGTGTTCCGTTTGAGCCCCTTCATTCCATTGATATCAAGCTGTTATCTTGGAAAGTTCTGTTTTTAATGGCTATTTCCTTGGCTCGAAGAGTCTCTGAGTTATCGGCCTTACATTGTGATTCTCCTTATCTGATTTTTCATTCAGACAAGGTAGTTCTGCGTACTAAACCTGGGTTCTTACCTAAGGTAGTCACTAACAAGAATATCAATCAAGAGATTGTTGTTCCATCATTGTGCCCTAACCCTTCTTCAAAGAAGGAACGACTTCTGCACAATCTGGACGTCGTCCGTGCCCTGAAATTTTATTTGCAGGCAACTAAAGATTTTCGTCAAACTTCTTCCCTGTTTGTCGTTTATTCTGGACAGAGGAGAGGTCAAAAAGCTTAGGCTACCTCTCTCTCTTTCTGGCTTCGTAGCATAATACGTTTAGCCTATGAGACTGCTGGACAGCAGCCTCCTGAAAGGATTACGGCTCATTCTACTAGAGCTGTGGCTTCCACTTGGGCCTTTAAGAATGAGGCCTCTGTTGAACAGATTTGCAAGGCTGCAACTTGGTCTTCACTTCACACTTTTTCAAAATTTTACAAATTTGACACTTTTGCTTCTTCGGAGGCTGTTTTTGGGAGAGAGGTTCTACAGGCAGTGGTTCCTTCCGTGTAAAGATCCTGCCTGTCCCTCCCGTCATCCGTGTACTTTTAGCTTTGGTATTGGTATCCCATAAGTAATGGATGACCCGTGGACTGACTACACTTAACAGGAGAAAATATAATTTATGCTTACCTGATAAATTCATTTCTCCTGTAGTGTAGTCAGTCCACGGCCCGCCCTGTTTTTTACGGCAGGTCTAAATTTTAAATTAAACTCCAGTCACCACTGCACCCTATAGTTTTCTCCTTTCTCGTTTGGTTTCGGTCGAATGACTGGGTATGACGTAGAGGGGAGGAGCTATATAGCAGCTCTGCTTGGGTGATCCTCTTGCACTTCCTGTTAGGGAGGAGATATAATCCCATAAGTAATGGATGACCCGTGGACTGACTACACTACAGGAGAAATGAATTTATCAGGTAAGCATAAATTATATTTTTTTCAGATCCTCAGAGTTCTCAGAGAGCCATGCGGTGCCATGTTGAACTTCCAGGGACCAGTATGAGAGAGTGTGAGAGCGATAAACACCATATTTAACACACCTGCTCCCCATTCACACCTGAGACCTTGTAACACTGAGTCACATGACACTGAGGAGGGAAAATGGCTAATTGGGCCCAATTTGGACATTTCTACTTAGGGGTGTACTCACTTTTGTGGGATGCTGTATCTATCAATATAAATATATATATATATATATATTATATATATGTGTGTGTGTATCTGTGTGTATGTATGTGTGTGTGTGTGTGTATATATATATATATATATATATATATAAATGGGTAGAGGCCAGCACTCACAATTCAAGATCAGCCACCCAGGGTTCCAAACAATAGTATACAATTCCAACAAAGGAGGCACTCTCCAGGATTTATAAGTAAGTCATCTTAATTTCTTGTGATGTTTCGGGGTTTCACCCCCTTCCTCAGACAGCTTTGTCACAATTTTGTCTATCTGAGGAAGGGGGTGAAACCCTGAAATGTCACAAAGGGGTCTATTTATGTAGGTGCGGACAGACATGATTCGCTACAGCGAATCATGTCCGCCTCACATCGATAAATGGTGACAACATACGCTGTCGGCATTTATTATTGCAGCAGCAGTTCTTGTAAACTGCTGGTGCAATACCGCCCCTGCAGATTCGCGGCCGCTAGCAGGGGGTGTCAATCAACCCGATCGTATTCGAGGTGGCGGACGAGTTAAAGGGACATGAAATCCAATTTTTTCTTTTATGATTCAGATAGATAATATAATTTTAAACAACTTTCTAAATTACTTCTATTATCTAATTTGTTTCATTCTCTTGGTATAATTTGTTGAAGGAGCAGCAATGCACTAATGGTTTCTAACTGAACACATGTGTGAGCCAATCACAATCGACATATATGTTCAGCCCCAATCAACCGCTAGAACTCTAGGTTCTATGCTGCTCCTAAACTTGCCTAGATAAACATTTCAGCAAAGGATAACAAGAGAAGGAAGCAAATTAAATAATAGAAGTTGATTGGAACATTGTTTAAAATTGTATTCTCTATCTGAATCATGATGGAAATATTTTGGGTTTCATGTCCCTTTAAGGAGCAGCGGTCTTAGGAGAGGGTCGGAAACAGCATCCGCTGCTTCATAAATAGACCCCAAAGATTAAAGGTGACTTATTTATAAATCCTGGAGAGTGCATCCTTTGTTGGAACTTTATATATATATTTAATCTCAAACATAAAAAAATTACAATGGTAAACCCCTCTGGTAGTCCCCTCTAAAATCTGACATCCTTGCTTTAGAAACAGCTTGTATCATGATCTTTGTTACATCAAATTGTCACAATCTTTTGATAACATACAGTTTGGGCATAAACACATATAGTCATACTACACAAGTCTAGCATTTTTTAATTTAAAATATAGTATAAAAAAGGAGGTGAAACAAGTATGTTAGTATAACTTAAAACCTAGTAAGCTTTTATAAAACCAATCGCTATTATTTTCTTGGGCATAGAAAGTACAACCCAAATGAAAGGACACACCATATATTTTAAACTTCAGCAGGGGAAGCGGTGTCATGCAGAGAGGGAAAGGAATCAATGCTGTATAGATTTTTACTTACTGTTGGTCCATTTGTTATTTACAGCTCTGCCTCTTAAGAAGTTTAAAAGGCAGAGAGAAACCTACTGTGAAGGTTACACGACCTGTTGTATAAAGTATATACGTCCTTTAATTGTTAGGACACTAAACAATACATTAATTATAGCACTATGTATAACAACTACATATTTTATAGGGCGCTTGATAGACCTTTAGGATTATTCCTGAAAGCTGTTTTAGGATTATGAAATGAGAGTAATGAGAAAAAATAGTTTATAGCATCTTTTAACTAGTTATATACATTTTTGCTGCCCAGCCAATATTTTACCTGTGTAGTTGGTATTTTAAGGTTATGGGGAATCTAAATAATTATAATTGAATATGCAAATAAAATGGAAAGCCGTTATCTGTGCACTGGTGACCCGGGACACATTGCCTGGTTTTCAGAGTGAAACCAGGGACAGCGCTGGTTCTGTCCTTGGCACTCCCTGACTCAACCGACTCCGCCCATGATGCACCTGCTGTCCTGCCTCTCTTGTCACAGCTTCGCCTACAAAACACTAGTGGGACACCACCCACAAGTCCCCCTTATCTCTTTAAGGTATGTTTTAGTATTGTATTTTGGCTAGTGCATGTAATTTCACCCAGGGCCAGATTTGGAAATCAAACCAGTCCTGGAAATTTTTGACGACCGGCCCAACCCTCTCCCCTTTACCTTGCTTTAGTTGACTGCCAAGTCTTTTGTCTGTTCTATGGTGGCACTGATCTGCACCCCATACCTCCCCCGAGGCAGGAGCGGCCTTGAATAGATGTGCTAGGTGTGCACACAAGGCTGCTCCATGACTCAGTGACAGCCCACCAGGAAATCTCCAGGGAATCCGGTGGGCCAATCCGGTGCTAAATTAACCTGACATAGTCAAGTCAAACCTGTAGGTGATTCCTACTCTAACAAATTTCAGTAAGCCACTGTGCACAACCAATGCAGAAAATTGCCACTGACATCGTTATTTGTGTCTCTTCGGATACAGATTTCTTCTTTTTAAAGGGCAAAAAAATAAAATGAATGCACATGTCTATTATAAACAAATATTCATTTAAAATATACCCTAATAGATTTACCTCAGAACTGTACTTATAAAGGGCTAGATTACAAGAGGAGGGTTAAATTATCACACGCTTGCAAATTGGCAAATTTGCTCGTTTTTCAGGTGCGCGATAATTAATCATTACAAGTGGCTGGTTATTGCTGCCGCGAGCTTGCGGTAGCAATTAGCATTTATAAAATTAACTCTGGTTAATTTTATAAATGTGCCCCAAATGGCCACTAAATACAATCTAGAATATTTTATTAAAAAATAAAGAAGGCATCATCTTTATTTTTTAATAAAATAACTGCACTAGGCAGTATTTTGGGGCTAAAGTTGATGAGAGTGGGGTGTTAAAAAAATACATATTAACACATAAATATATATGAATATAATCATATACATATATATTTAAAATTGCTGCCATCACTGCGCTACTTACTAATGGCATCTGGCATCAGAACGAGGCTCCCATAGGAGCCTATGGAAGCGTTCTCTCGTGAGCGAAATGCTTTCCAGCAATGCGAACGTGAGGTCGCGTTTGCATTGCTGTGAACTTGTAATACCAGCGCACATTAGTGGAGCGTGATGAAAGCGATATTTAGCGCTCTACTTGTAATCTGGCCCAAAATGTATTTAGTGATTAATGCCACTTTAAGTAATAAATTGTAAGGTAATATTAACCTGGATTCCAGTCCACCACGATTTTTATGTGGAAGCAATGTATAGCAGATCAGGCAAACCATAATCAACCAAAGCAAAACTAAAACATATTTATTAATTAGTATTGACGATGAATGACTAATATTTGTAAATAAATGTTTTTTTTCACCTATTTAAATCAGCTAGTGACATTAATGCAATTAAAGGGACATGAAACCCAAAACCAAAATCTTTCATATTTCAGGTAAAGCAAACAAGTTTACAATTTACTTCAGTTATCAAATTTGTTTCATTATCTTGTTATTGTGTATTAAAGGAGCTGTAATTCACTACTGGGAGCTGGATGAACAAAATGGGGGCGAAAATGACAAAAAACATGTATGTGCAGCCACTAATGAGCAGCTAGCTCCCAGTAGTGCATTGGTGCTCCTGAGCATACCTAGATATGCTTTTTAACAAAGGATATCAAGAGAACAAGTACATAAACTGTGTGCTCTGTCTGAATTATGAAAGTTTAATTTTGGGTTTACTGCCGCTTTAATAATTTTATTTTTTGTGTGTAATTTTGTGTTAAAAGAACTAAACATTGCAAAAAAATATTAGAAATGTATTAGAGTATTTTATTATTGCAGTGGTGATATCAGTGCTTTACAAATGTCTTCAAATAAATGACATTCCACAATTCTGGTAAGTCAATAGCAAGAGGCATATGTGAGTTACCAGCAATCGCCAGCTAGATCCCAGTAGTGCATTGCTAGTCCGGAGACTACCTAGGTATGCTCTCTAGCAATGGATAAAAAGAAAAGTAAATTATAAAATAGAAGTAAATTGATCAGTCCCTTAAAGGGACAGTCTATTCCAGAATTTTTATTGTTTAAAAAGATAATCACATTATTACCCATTCCCCAGTTTTGCATAACCAACACGTTTATATTAATATACTTTTTACCTCTGTGATTACCTTGTATCTAAGCTTCTGCAAACCACCCCTTATTTCAGTTCTTGTGACAGACTCGCATGTTAGCCAAATCAGGGCAGACTCATAAATAACTCCACGGAAGTGAGCACACTGTTATCTATATGGCACACATCAACTAGCACTGTCTAGCTGTGAAAACCTGTCAAAATGCACTGAGATAAGAGGAGGTCTGCTTTTAACAAAGAATACCAAGCGAACAAAGCAAAAAAATTACACTGGAAAGTTGTTTAAAATTGCATTCCCTATCTGAATCATGAAAGTTTTATTTTAACTAAATTGTTCTTTTAAAATTGCATCCTATGTCTAAAACTTTAGTTTAAATTCCATGTCCGTTTGCATTTCAGAATCTTCAAAAGTTGTAGACACTTTTTTTCCACATACTGCACATAAAAATGATTCTCAAGTGCAGTTATTGTACCCTGAGTCCATAGTTTTTATTTTGAGATAGCTGAAGGACTTACTGACTAGATTGACATAGACTTTAAACATCTGTTCACCAACACGTTTCAAAATAATGTGTTTTAAAATACTTGAAAACTGTCAAGGACATTTCAAATGAAATACATTTTTTTTAACATCCTTGTAACAATATATCTAAAATATTTTCTTTTTGCAGCTGGGTACAAAGTCCTTAGATTTTGAGTGAAACCCTTAAAAAAACCATTCCAGTGTGGACATCTTGAAGGATTCTGTATGAAACCTGTCAGTAACTGCTCAGTATTACTTTTTACATATTGCTTTGTCTTTAATGTGTGCCTTGGGCAGAATTTAAACTTGCAATTATTTTTTGTTATACTTGGAGCTTCACTTTGCGTTAAAATAATGTTCTGTCACTTTTTGCTAAACTACTAATGCATTGCAAAAAATACATTTTAAGCCAGTTTAACTTCTAGACACAAGTTAGTATTGTTAAAGGGACAGTCTAGTCAAAATTAAACTTTCATGATTTAGATAGGGCATGCAAATTTAAACAACTTTTCAGTTTACTTTTATCATCAAATTTGGTTTGTTCTCTTGGTATTCTTTGTGAAAAGCTAAACCTAGTTAGGCTCATATGCTAAATTCTAAGATGTTGAACTAACTCTTATCTCAGTGCATTTTGACCGTTTTTGACAGTTATACACTGCTAGTTTATGTGTGTCATATAGATAATATTTTGCTCACTCTCATGAAGTCATTTAAGAGTCAGTACCGATTGGCTAAAATGCAAGTCTGCCAAAAGAATTGAGATAAGGGGGCAGTCTGCAGAGGCTTAGATACAAGGTAATCACAAAGGTAAAAAGTATATAAATATAACCGTGTTGGTTATGCAAAAGTGGGGAATCAGTGATAAAGGGAGTATCTATCTTTTTAAACGATACAAATTCTGGAGTAGACTATCCCTTTAATGTGAGTTTAGTGTTCATGTTAACTAGGCATTCGGTTTTGTCACAAATGCAAATTGGCAACGAGACAGGGATATCCGAACAAATTCCCCCCGAACGTTAAAGAAAACTAATACATGTTTCCTTTAAATAGTTAAATACTTACATTTAGCGTGCCAGAGAGCCCCGCTAACCAGCGGTCCACTTCTTCACAGAGCCCTGGTCGCGTTAATAAGAGGCTTAGCGCGCAGCTCCAAAAGCTTGCACTAAAGGAGAACTTCCTTTAGGACAGACCCTGGGAGTCACCGCACTAAACCTCCTATTAGTGTGGCCTGGGCTCTGTTAATTAGACGACCATGTTAGTGCGGCTCTCCAACACACATAGGGGACCATTTATTAAGCAGCTGATGCTGCTTCGGAGCCCCATCATTTCAGATCCGCCTGAAATGGAAGTTAAGAAGCAGCGGTCGCAAAATAAGCTGCTTCTTAACTTCTCCTTTTAGGTGGCGGACTGAAATCATCCCGATCCGATATGATCGTGATGATTGACGGCCCCTGCTAGCAGAAGATTGGCCGCCAGTGAGCAAGGGGCGACATTTCACAAGCATTTCACTAGAAATGCTTGTGCAATGTTAAATGCCGGCAGCGTATTCTGTCAGCATTTAGTGAGCGCCGAGCTGACATGATTCGCTATAGCGAATCATGTTTGCTCGCCTCTTAATAAATCTACCCCTAAAGGTAAGCATAAAGCTACAGGTGAACGTTTTCACTTGTAGCTTTGGAACATTTACATTTATTTAAAGGGCCATAATACCCAAATGTTTAAACACTTGAAAGTGATGCAGTATAGCTGTAAAAAGCTGACTAAAAAATATCACCTGAACATCTCTATGTAAAAAAGAAAGATATTTTACCTCAAAAGTTTCTCAGTAGCCACATCCCATTGTAAAGGACTTCTAAGCAGCAAATCAGTATGTCTGTCCCGGGACAGCTGAAGGAATGAGCTTTCGTGCACACTCCTCTTATTTCCCTATTCAGTGTAAGGAAGTTTACAATGAAATCTCGTGAGAGTTAAGTGAAATCTCATGAGATCACAGTAAAAGAGTTCATGACCTCAGCACTGTTGATGCTGATTGGCTGCTTTTACATAGAGATGCTCAGGTGATATTTTCCTGTCAGCTTTTTACAGTTGTGCTGCATCAGTTTCAAGTGATTTAGCATATGAGTATTATGTCCCTTTAATGAAAACTAATGTAAATGTTCTACGGATATTCAGTATTCGTTTTGTTTAAAATTAAATGAATACTAAATAGTGCAGCCAATGTTTTCACGGCTGCACTTGTCTAATATTAACCAATGTCCATTTGTCTATTTATAGTTTTACTGCATTGTTACTGTATTAAACTATATCACAGTTTAATTAACTTGTACATGTAAATAGAATTATAGCTGTTTTCAAAATAGGGACAAAAAATTCCCTAAAATTTTTTCATGATTTAGACAGAACATGCAATCTTCTCATTTACTTCTATTATAAAATTTGCTTCATTCTCTTGTTATCCTTTGTTGAAAATTATACCCAGGTAGGCTGATTTTTAGCTGCATATATATGCTTCTTGTCATTGTCTCACAAGATGTGCTCAGCCAACTCCCAGTAGTGCATTGCTGTTTGTTTAACAAAGGATACCAAGAGAATGATGCAAATATGATCATATAAATAAATTGGAAAGTTGTATACAATTGCATGCTCTGTCTATGCAAACTTAAGGGTACATTCCAGCCAAAATTGTAATCCACATGGATTCATTTCAGTTTTGAATAGAAGCATTTTTGTAATATACATGTGTTAGCAAAAATGCTTCTAATAAAAGCTATAGCTGTTTCAAAAGTGTATTTAAGTATGCACTGTGCACCAGCATTTTAAACTCAGCACTTGCTTAGCAAGAGTCTAACAAGCTTGTATCATCTGTTAATGGATTAGTTTGTTAATTGCTGACATGATACAAGCCCCACTGGTGCTCTGAGCAGCTACAGTATTTAAAATGCTGGGGAACTGAGAATATATAGCTATAAAATTTTAACATGAAAACTGAAAACTTTTACTAGAAGCATTTTTGCCAATCCATATATATTGCAAATATGTTTCTATCCTAAGATGTAATTCATCTATGTGCATTTAAATTATGTCCGGAATGTCCCTTTAAAGGGATATGAAACCCAGAATTTTTCTTTCATTATTCAGATAGAGCATGCAATTATAAGCAACTTTTTAATTTACATCAATTATACATTTTTCTTCTTTCTCTTGGTATCTTTGTTTTGAGAAAAAAAAGCAGGAATGTAAAGCTTAGGATCCAGCCCATTTTTGGTTCAGCACCCTGGGTAGCGCTTGCTGATTGGTGGCTCCATTTTATTGTCTCTTTAAGAGAGGATGTATTGATCATTATATACAGACCGCTATTTTATTGTTGACTATTAATCATTTAATATTTTTTATTGGAAAATAACTTTTTTTTTTTTTTTTTTTTTTATTCCTAGTTCAGTTTTTATATTTCCTTTTATGATGTGAGAAAGATTCAGTCAGTCCTTTCTTTCACCAAAAAAGCGAACAGTCAATAAGGAACCTTTTTATAGTAGCAAATAAACTTTCTGTGCAGTAAGTAATAATAGCATAAACAATCTGAAGAATTCATTATAACATGAACATCCTATATATCCGGTAATGTTCCAGTCTGGTCTACAGCAGCCATTTATAACATCTCCTATCTAGATGCTGAATAAACAAATCAAACCCCCTTATATTCAGATGATTAAATGTGAAATAAAGCAACTTGTATGTTACATAGCAAGAAGCAAACTACCCCCTGCTCAAACTCAAATAAAGGTTTCATTTCAGCTATAGGTTGATTTTGCTTTTCAACATTTTTGATAAATATGTTAACAAAACGTTTGCAGTAAAAAGAAAAGTGTATTCAACTTTGATAAAATCTATTTTTGACTACCATTTATCTTCATATAGATATTAATATATTGATGTAGCTATACTATAGTGCAACTCTATAAGGTCGATTTATCAAGCTGCGGCGGACAGGGGCGTACATACGCGCCCCTGTCAGCTGCAGCTTGCCTCTGGCAGGCTGAATTCCGCTTCCGGAATTCAGCATTGCACAAGAACGCAATTTTCGCTCTTGTGCAACGCCGCACCTTACCCGTGCACAGCAGGAGCAGGAGCTGTCAATATCCGCAGTCGGACGAGACCGAGGAGACTGAAATTCGCCAGCTAAGAGGTGGCGAAAGGTTAGGGAAGTTCGGTCTAATGACCGCTACTTGTAAAATACGGACTGCAGGTTCTCTTGTGAGAACCTGCAGTCGTAGGGAGGTGAAGCCTGCGCGAAGGGTTTGATAAATCGACCCCTATATCTATTTATATACTGAGCTCAGCAAATTCTAGGTATAAGAACTAATAAAAAAAATGCTGGTGCCCGCAGGTAGGGATACCGCTTACCCTTCAGAACCAATGTAAAATAGAAAGTCCTCAGCACCAAAGAATGAAATGATATTTTATTTAGCATTCAGAAAAAAACAGACTGCGACATTTCGCCATCTTAACCTTAAATCATTCATCAAGATGGCCGAAACATTTCAGTCTGTTTTGTCTGGATGCTAAATAAAATGTCATATTTTATTCTTTGGTGCTGACAACTTTCTATTTTACATTGCAACTCCTATTTATGGGAGTGTCATTGAGGGTAGTAGGTATGGTTTAAAAGGTTTTTGAACTCTTAAAAGGACATGAAAACCCAGATTTTATTGTGTGATTCAGATAGAGCATACAATTAAAAAAAACAAAAAACTTTCTAGTTTACTTCTTATCAAAGTTGCTTCATTCTCATGGTATTCTTTGCTGAAGACCATATCTAGATATGTAGTGAGCATATTTCTGGAGCATTACATTCATGCATGCAAACACTCCTGCCATCTAGTGTTTTTACACATGTATAACATTGTTAAAAGTATTATTGCAAAATTGCTGCCATATACTGCTCCACATATGTGCACACTCCTAAGTCTAAGTACCTGCATTTCAACAAAGGATGTCAAGAAAATAAAGTCAATTTGATAATAGATCTAGATTGGAAAAGTTTTTTTTTGTACGCTCTTTTTGAATCATGAAAAAAAAAATTGGGGTTTCATGTTCTTTTGAGGTGCTAACCACTTACTCTTGCTATGTTCCGTCTCCTTGGTTGTAACTGTCAATTTAGGGCAGGCTTTTGAGACACTAATGTGTTCAAAAGATATTGCTCTGTGGAAATGAAGTCTGAATAGGGTTTAGATGGGTTAGTCGTAGGAAAATGGCAGTAGAACTGAAGGAAAGTACAAAACAGGAAGTTAATAAAGATGTTACAAAGGCATTTAAAGGTACAAGGTTACTCAAATGTTAAATGTTAAGGCAGCATATCTGTAAAAAGCTGACTAGAAAATATCAAATGAATATCTCAAAAAAAGGAACATTTGTTTATCTCAAAATTTCAGTGTCCAATCAGGATGCTTGTCCTGGGACTAGTAAGTGAGTGGTTTTCTGGTATGTGCAGGCACAGTCACTTTATTCCCTACTTATTTAAATCTTTTGAGATTATGGTGAAATCCCATGAGGTCACATCATGTGCCCTTCACTGTAGTTCAAGACTCTTTTAGGTATCTGGGTATAACTATTTCTTCTAACCCTGATGCCTGGTACTCTCTTAACATCACTCCAATCTTAAATAAAATCAAAGATACTCTTAAAAACTGGCACAATCTACCTCTTTCCTTATCCGGGCGTATAGCAGCATATAAAATGATTCTCCTCCCTAAATTGCTTTATATTCTTCAGAATATCCCTTTGCTTTTAAAGAGGAAAGATATTATTCTTTTTAATTCCTTTTTGAGATCCTTCATATGGCAAAATAGGAGGGCTAGAATCTCACTTTCAAAACTCTCTTTCTCTTGTAAAGGTGTATCCAGTCCACGGGTTCATCCATTACTTGTGGGATATTCTCCTTCCCAACATGAAGCTGCAAGAGGACACCCACAGCAGAGCTGTCTATATAGCTCCTCCGCTAACTGCCACCTCCAGTCATTCTCTTGCAGCTCTCGACAACAAAGGAAGTATCAAGAGATATGTGGTGACTTAGTGTAGTTTTTACCTTCAATCAAGAGTTTGTTATTTTTAAACAGTACCGGCGTTGTACTGTTTTACTCTCAGGCAGAAATAGGAAGAAGAATTCTGCCTGGAGGTTTGATGATCTTAGCGGTTTGTAACTAAGGTCCATTGCTGTTCTCACACATAACTGAAGAGTATGGAAAGAAAACTTCAGTTGGGGGGACGGTCTGCAGATTACCTGCTTTGAGGTATGTTCAGTATATTTTTTTCTAGAGAGATGATAAGGTCTAGAAAATGCTGACAAGTGCCTGGTATATTTGAGGTAAGCCTGATACAGTGATTTAACAACGACTGGGATCATGCTTGCAAAAAATGGTAACATTCATGTTAATACTCATATTACTTAGTGTAAAAAACGTTTTTTCTCTGAGGGTGATAAATCTTTATTTGGGGCCTAGTTTTCCACATGGCTAGTTAGATTACTCCTAGGAGTACTTTTTTAAGGCCCTCTGACATTGAGTGCATGGTGGGAGGGGCCTATTTTTACGCTCTAAATGCGCTGTTGATTTTGAGACTGAGACATCCAGCTTCCCTAAAGGAGTCCTCTGGCATCTAGGACCACTATAGAGGGGTTTTTTCCTGCAAAAATTGTGTTTAAGGGCAGGTAGGAGCCACAGCAGAGCTGTGGCAGTGTGTTTGACTGTTTGTTAACAGTTTAAACGTTTTTCTAATCCATTTTTGGGCCTAAGGGGTTAATCATCCATTTGCAAGTGGGTGCAATGCTGCTTTAGTCCCTTATACACACTAAAAATTTCGTAGAGTTTACTACTTTTTAACACTGTTTTGCAGTTTATGTGGTAGTTTTTTTCTCTTAAAGGCACAGTACCGTTTTTGTATAATTGCTTTTTCACATTTATTAAAGTTTTTTCCAAGCTTGCTGGTCTCATTACTAGTCTGTTAAACATGTCTGACATAGAGGAAACTCCTTGTTCATTATGTTTAGAAGCCATTGTGGAACTCCCTCTTAGAATGTGTACCAAATGCACTGACCTTTCTATAAGTTATAAAGACCATATTATGGCTTTTAAAGATTTATCACCAGAGGTTTCTCAGACTGACAAAAGGGAGGTTATGCCATCTAGCTCTCCCCACGTGTCAGAATCTATAACTCCCGCTCAAGTGACGCCAAGTACATCTAGCGCGTCCAATGCGTTTACCTTACAAGACATGGCAGCAGTTATGATGAATCATACCCTCACAGAGGTATTGTCCAAACTGCCATGGTTACAAGGAAAGCGAGACAGCTCTGGGGCTAGAACAAATACAGAGCTTTCTGACGCTTTAGTAGCTATGTCTGATATACCCTCACAATGTGCAGAAGCCGAAGCAGGAGAGCTTCTATCTGTGGGTGACATTTCTGATTCAGGGAAGGCGTTACTTCAGTCTGACTCTGAAATGACAGCGTTTAAATTTAAGCTTGATCACCTCCGCTTGTTTCTCAGGGAGGTTTTAGCGACTCTGGATGACTGTGACACCATTGTAGTCCCAGAGAAATTGTGTAAAATGGACAAATACTTTGCAGTGCCTGTTTACACTGACGTTTTTCCAATCCCTAAGAGGTTTTCAGAAATTATTACTAAGGAATGGGATAGACCAGGTGTACCGTTCTCTCCCCCTCCTGCTTTTAAAAAGATGTTTCCTATAGATGCCGCAACACGGGACTCGTGGCAGACGGTCCCTAAGGTGGAGGGAGCAGTCTCTACCCTAGCTAAGCGTACAACTATCCCTGTTGAGGACAGTTGTGCTTTCCTAGATCCAATGGATAAAAAATTAGAGGGTTTCCTTAAGAAAATCTTTATACAACAAGGTTTTATTCTCCAGCCTCTTGCATGCATTGCCCCAGTCACTGCTGCAGCGGCTTTCTGGTTCGAGTCTCTTGAGGAGGCTGTACAGGTGGAGACCCCGTTGGATGATATCCTAGACAGGCTTAAAGCTCTTAAGTTAGCCAATTCATTTATTTCTGAAGCCGTTTTTCATTTAACCAAGCTAACGGCTAAGAATTCAGGTTTTGCCATTCAGGTGCGTAGGGCGCTATGGCTTAAATCCTGGTCAGCTGACGTTACTTCAAAGTCTAAGCTTCTCAACAGCCCCTTCAAAGGGCAGACCCTATTCGGGCCTGGACTGAAGGAGATAATTTCTGATATTACTGGAGGAAAAGGTCACGCCCTTCCCCAGGATAGGTCCAACAAATTAAGGACCAAACAGACTAATTTTTGTTCCTTTCGAAACTTCAAGAGTGGCGCAGCTTCAACTTCCTCTACTGCAAAACAAGAGGGAAATTTTGCCCAGTCCAAGCCAGTCTGGAGACCTAACCAGGCTTGGAACAAGGGGAAGCAGGCCAAAAAACCTGCTGCTGCCTCTAAGACAGCATGAAGGAGTAGCCCCCGATCCGGGACCGGATCTAGTGCGGGGCAGACTTTCTCTCTTCACACAGGCTTGGGCAAGAGACGTCCAGGATCCCTGGGCTCTGGAGATTGTTTCCCAGGGATATCTTCTGGATTTCAAAGCTTCATCTCCAAAGGGGAGATTTCATCTCTCACAATTATCTGCAAACCAGATAAAGAGAGAGGCATTCTTACGTTGCGTTCAAGACCTACTGGTTATGGGAGTGATCCACCCAGTTCCAAGGGAGGAACAGGGGCAGAGCTTCTATTCAAATCTATTTATAGTTCCCAAAAAAGAGGGAACTTTCAGACCAATCTTGGATCTCAAGATCCTAAACAAATTTCTCAGGGTCCCATCCTTCAAGATGGAGACTATTCGAACCATCCTACCTATGATCCAGGAGGGTCAATATATGACTACCGTGGACTTAAAGGATGCTTATCTACACATTCCGATACACAGAGATCATCATCAGTTTCTCAGGTTCGCCTTCCTAGTCAGGCATTACCAGTTTGTGGCTCTTCCCTTTGGGTTAGCCACGGCACCAAGAATCTTTACAAAGTTTCTAGGGTCCCTTCTGGCGGTTCTAAGACCGCGGGGCATATTGGTGGCCCCTTATCTAGACGACATTCTGATACAGGTGTCGACTTTTCAAATCGCCAGGTCCCATACGGACATTCTTCTGGCATTCCTGAGGTTTCACGGGTGAAAGGTGAACAAAGGAAAGAGTTCTCTCTCCCCTCTGACAAGAGTTTCCTTCCTAAGAACTCTGATAGATTCAGTAGAAATGAAAATTTTTCTGACAGAGGTCAGGTTGTCAAAGCTTCTAACTTCCTGCCGTGCTTTTTATTTCACGCCTCGGCCGTCAGTGGCTCAGTGTATGGAAGTAATCGGCTTAATGGTAGCGGCAATGGACATAGTTCCGTTTGCCCGCCTACATCTCAGACCACTGCAACGTTGCATGCTCAATCAGTGGAATGGGGATTACACAGATTTGTCCCCTCTACTAAATCTTGATCAAGAGACCAGGGATTCTCTTCTCTGGTGGCTATCTCGGGTCCATCTGTCCAGAGGAATGAGTTTCCGCAGACCAGAATGGACTATAGTGATGACAGATGCCAATTAGAAATAACAAAGAGGGCGCCACATAGCGTGATGTTGTAGATTCAAAGCCAAAATAGGTGAATAATGTAAAGGCTTACCAGAGGTAATGGCACCGTATGGTAACCGGTGCTGACAGGCAGGCTAACACTTTCAGTGGCTAGCACACTGGGTGGTCTCCGGCAAGCTGTTCACAGGTGATGTTCAGCGTTTCTTTGATTGGCGTCTGTGCGGCTGAAACCTGAGACGCTGCGATAGAGCAGATACTTTGATGCCTTATCCAGGAAGGCTCAAAGGGAGAACCAAGGCAAAAAACAAATGGACAACTTCCGTATATTTAAAATCAGTAGATTTTAATCCATAAAAACTGCTACGCGTTTCTAGACCATAAACCGGTCTTTTCTTCAGGCATACAAACAATGGATACAAATTTTTTAAAATATTTACCTAATATACAATTAAAAACGGAAGTTGTCATAGTTTTCAAAAAAGGACCAATGGGACATGAGTGAATATTCTGAATCTTATTCATGTTGATTGGGCTCAATAGCCTGTGTGCTTCATTAACATTCGCAACTAATATCCCAATGGAATGTTTTTGACTTGTACATCTTTGTCTGCTGTATAAACTTGAATGTTCTAAATAATACCTGCATTATAATGTACAATAAAATGTTTGATTTTCAGATCTAAATACTATATGAATCATGTATGATTATGTTCATGCTCTATGTTATGTCATGTGAAAAAGAACATGAAATAGTTAAATAGCAAATGTTTTGTATTTAAATTGACAGTGAAGTGTGTTAGGTTGTTCCGATTTGAACTATAAAAGGATATGCGTGAAAGTGTATAATGAAAAAAAGAAGAATGATGTGTATTGGTCATGAACCAGCAGTGTTGTTGAGGAAATAAAATAATAAAATTTATGTCATATAGAATTGTAACATGTACGTCAAAATTATGCTCAATTTTGGCATGATAGGCTATAAAAATTGGATATAATTGCAATTTACTGAAAAGACAAAAAACAAAATACTGGCATTAAATGGCAACAGGTGAATTCTATTCTATCTATCACTCCGATTAGTGTAAGGGGCTAAAAAATTGATATAATATAGACTTGAATAAAGCAAGACCTACAGCTGTGGAAATCAATACACAGAGGTTCTTAAACATGCATGTTTAATAAAAACATGTAAGAGTAAATAACTAATATATGTATCTGGTATTCCACTTCTGTAATAAATAATTCAAACGAAAACTTTTCTTTGTTTGACTATTTTTGATCTCGTAATGTCTGAGCTTCTGTCAACCTACAGCTGTGGATATCTGTACACAGAGGTTCTTCAGCAAGCATGTTTAATAAAAGCATGTATGTTTTAGTATGAATAACTAGTATTTCTGTATGTGTCTCTGGTGTTATACTTCTATAATGAATAATTCAAGCATAAACTTTTCTTTATTTGACTAATTTTCATTTCGTAATATCTGGGCTTCTGTGAATAAAAAGGTGGATGAAAAATGTCTATTGAATATGTTATTATTTCTTATTTTTTGTTTGGAAAATTAATGACCAGTGGAAGTTAAGAATACTATTGTTAAAATATTGATATCAATATTTTGATGGTCTTGTTCTATGTAAAAATGTTTATAATATTTATGCATGGAATGAAGTCATTCATTCGAAATTCCTGTTGTAAGAATTTATGGCAGCCATTCAATATAATAGAAACTTGGTTTAAAGGTCATCTCAGGGTATTAGAATTGATGTGATGTATTTTGAAATAAAGAGTGCAAAAAAGTTAATCCAACATGTTTAATGTCTGGTGTGGTCCCTTTTATCGGTTACTATTTGCATAATAATAATATTGTAAACTGGATTGTGTTAATCTGGTGCACCTAATGTAACCATGTTTCCATATATTGTTTAATAAAATGGAACATGTATTTGAACTGTTACATCGGTCTATAGGATATGTTTGATGTTTAAGTGATGAAAAAATAAATTGAATGTGAGCAAATTCCATTATATATGTATTATAGAAAACTAAGAGTGCCCTAATGATCGCCATATTCTGCATGATTGTTAAAATGTATGTGTCATAGGTCAAACATCATTCCACACAACACCCAGTTCACATCATTACATCTTATTTGCATTGATCGCACTCATACATTGTGAGCCAGCAGCACAGATATCATACATCACTTCACATACATCATTTCACATACACCAAGCCTACTCCAGCATTAGCACATTCACAGACATTGCACACACATCAAGCTCACTTTATCATCATTACATTTTTTAATTACAATCATCATACTCTAGTAACTAGAGTGATATTTACAACATTTTCAACACCCCTTTCACACCTTTATTTCTTATAGACACATCGTCTAACACGCTACATACACATTAAATTACATCCCAGCACCTCATATACACACAAACCCTATCACAGCACTTTCACCACAGAATCCCAGGAGATCGCACCAGCAACTTTATTTAGTTTCACCATACACCATGCAGTCTAAGGAAGAACGCAGTTCCAAAAGACTCAGTTTTAATTTATCAAAAGATAACAATATTTCAGACATCATATTGGAAACTAATGAAATTAAACCCATGAGGGACCTATTCTATTTATTAGAGGAAGAACTGAACAAAGAACACAGACATTGGTGGGACCTTACGGCTCTGGAAAAATACACAGAGGTTAAATACATTCCTAGAGGCCTTAGGATTTTAAAACATTGTTCATTCAAAGAGGATCCGGCTCTTTTAAAAAAGTGGTATGAGGCACTCGATGAGTGCTCCTTCAATTTAATGAAAATACTAATTGAACATAGACGCCAGCTTTACAGTCAGAGTAGTACCAACATAGAAAAAATACAAACAGACCTTAAAGTTTACCAACAGAATCCGGATTATAATAAGATCTTGAAGGAAATCAATGAACGTACAGATAGGTTTCAGGAAAACATTGTTCAAACTAAAAATAAAAAATTACAGAGGGACCATGAAGATTACATCAAGGATAGCGTATACACTTTTAATCGTAAGGAAAAATTTTCTTCAACATATAACCAACAGGAATTTAGACCATTACAACATAATAGGAGTAATAACAACTTTTACAGATCCTCCCAATCTTTTCAAAACCGATCAAATCCATCATATTCCACACATCACATGCAATCTCATTATAAAACGACTCAATCTGATATGGAGCAAACAACAAATAGAGAAGATCAGCATAGACCCAATTGGGTCCCATCTAACAACAGAGCACAACATAACCAATATTCCACTTACAATGGCTCATACCAAACACATCATCAAAAATCACAATACTATTATCTACCTTCGAATAGAGACCATACACCTCACAACAATAGAGAATTCAAATTCAGACATAACACCAATAAGGATCCATACAACATGTCTTACCAGACGGCCCAGGCACATCATCACAAAGGTACTTTCCAAGGAAATAATAGGAATCAAAATGGTAATTATAGATTCCAAGCAGAAAATGCCATGAGACATGACAATAATAGCTATAACGATACAATGCATCAGTCCAGACGACCAACAAACAATACATCATACAATCAATTTTGGGCTACCAACGAGAATCCACATACCCCAACCACACATTATGAACAATTTGAACAACACAACAGATTCAGTCCACTTCTTACTATTAGGGACGACGAAAGTCCAAGTACCAGTAGTAATCCACCACCACCTTTTTTAGGAATAGGCCACAATACAAGAATGGAAAATTTTCCAACCAGACCAGCAAAAAGACCACTCATAACAGAAAACGAGGCAGGAGGGGCAGAGGCCTTACCGCCAAAAAAGAGGAATTATCCAGACTAGATCAGGGTCTCTTTAACCTATCATCACATGCATTATCTGTAGAGGAAAAAAGAGTACTTAAAAAGGGCCTTTCGTTCTGTCCGCCCAATTCACCCAACATTTTTAATTTATTCATTGATGTGAACAATTTCACACGAAAACTAGCACTGCAAAAATATTTTGCAAACAAAAAATTAGCCAAAGAGCAACTTCACAATAATAACTTACAAATAATATTAACTGACAATATGCCGGCAGACAAATCAACACCATGTGTTATTACAAACATTGAAGACATAACCGATCACCTATTTGAGGGATATATACATACCGACGTTAAAAACAAATCTAACTTTAATCCCAATAACAGTAATAACAAATATATTGAATTATATCAAAACATGGTCTTAGAAGATTGCGAAAAATTACTAAAAACAACAGCCAAAAAAACCAATTACTCATTCAATAGACATAAAAAAGCTTTATATAGTTTACAAAATAACCCTAATATTATCATCCGCGATGCAGATAAGGGGGGGGGGATCATTATCCAAGATTATAAAGATTACATTCAAGAGGCAGAGAGAATCCTAGGAGACAATAACTATTACAAAATTCTTCCCAAAGATCCAACCCCCAATTTCAAACTAACATATCAGAAATTAATAGACAAAGGCGCATTACAGGGCATTTTAAACAAAGAAGAAAGGGAATTTTTGAAAATAGACAATCCTAGCATAGCGCACTACTACCATCTTCCAAAAATCCATAAGGACAAAAATAACCCCCCCCGGACGTCCCATCATAGCAGGAATTGGCAATCTGACTTACAATTTATCTTTCTACATCGACAAATTTCTACAGAAATTTGTCACTACACTTCCATCCTACATCAGAGACAGCACACATCTTTTACAATTATTACATAACCTCACCTTTACCAATGACAAGAAATTATGGATTACATGTGATGTCAGTTCGCTGTATTCAAACATCACACACAATTTAGGATTGTTGGCAGTCTCACATTTTTTAGAACAGGACCCTTTCTTACCTGAGGACCAAAGAACATATATTCTAGAATGCATTAAATATATTTTACAACATAATTATTTTTTATATTTAGATCGCTATTATTTACAGACTAAGGGAACGGCCATGGGTACCAGGTTCGCCCCGAGTTTCGCGAATCTCTTCATGGGTCTTTTTGAGGAGATTTACATTCATCAAGCGAACCTCGGGGGGAGCCTGGTATTCTATGGCCATTATATAGATGATCTCATTCTGATTTGGAATGGTAGCCTAGAAGCAGCAGAATCATTCATAACACATCTTAACAATAATAATATGGGGATTACATTCACAGCCAACATTCAAGCAGAATCAATAGAATACCTAGATCTGATACTCAGTTGGGGTCCCAATTGGACCATCACATCGAAAACATTTTTTAAGGATGTTGATAGCAATAGCTATTTAGAATATCATAGCAACCACCATAGAAGTTGGATTAACAACGTACCGTACAGTCAGTTCAGACGTATCAGGAGAAATTGTTCAGATTTTAACATCTTCCTTGAACAAAGTCAGATCATTTACAATAGATTTATAGAAAGAAATTACCCGGTTCATATTTTAGATAATGCACTAACAAGAACAAAAAAACTAAACAGAAATGAGATTTTATCCAATAACAATAAAAGCAAAAGAGTAACCAACTGTGCAATAAATCAAGATAAGACCATGTTTATCACACAATATAACAGCAACTTTCAAAAAATAAATCAGATAATATACAAACATTGGCACGTTATTCAAAGAGATCCTGTTTTAAAAAACATTGTACAAGATAGACCAAAGATAATCTACAGAAGAGCACCTACCTTGAGAAGTAAACTAGCACCAAGTAAAATAGTCAAACATACCCAACAATGATTTAAAAATAATATACAAACTAAAAATGGGATATTTGGTCTGCAAGGAACATACAAATGCGGGAAAACCAGTTGCAATTCTTGCCAGTATATCAAACATGGTAGCAAATCTTTTAGATCCCACACTACTGGTGACATATATCCCATTCAGGGATTTTATAACTGCAATTCTTCTTTTGTGGTATACCTATTGGAGTGTATATGCGGCCTACAATACGTAGGCCGCACCTGCAGAAAAGTAAAAACAAGGTGGGGGGAACACTTGCGGAATTGCAAAAACTGCAAGAAAACGAAAATTAAACACAGTGTGCCAAACCATTGTCTGAGCAAACACCAAGGCAATCCATATACTTACAAATACACACCCATAGATTTCATTCCTAGGTCTGCAGACTATAACAGAACGAACAAACTCAGACAACGAGAAACTTTCTGGATCTTCAAGTTAAAAACACTTTTTCCTGATGGTTTAAACGCGAATTTGGATCTGGCAGCATTTAACTAACAATCAAACCTTTGACCTATGACACATACATTTTAACAATCATGCAGAATATGGCGATCATTAGGGCACTCTTAGTTTTCTATAATACATATATAATGGAATTTGCTCACATTCAATTTATTTTTTCATCACTTAAACATCAAACATATCCTATAGACCGATGTAACAGTTCAAATACATGTTCCATTTTATTAAACAATATATGGAAACATGGTTACATTAGGTGCACCAGATTAACACAATCCAGTTTACAATATTATTATTATGCAAATAGTAACCGATAAAAGGGACCACACCAGACATTAAACATGTTGGATTAACTTTTTTGCACTCTTTATTTCAAAATACATCACATCAATTCTAATACCCTGAGATGACCTTTAAACCAAGTTTCTATTATATTGAATGGCTGCCATAAATTCTTACAACAGGAATTTCGAATGAATGACTTCATTCCATGCATAAATATTATAAACATTTTTACATAGAACAAGACCATCAAAATATTGATATCAATATTTTAACAATAGTATTCTTAACT
Organism: Bombina bombina; assembly: GCF_027579735.1. NCBI lineage: Eukaryota > Metazoa > Chordata > Amphibia > Anura > Bombinatoridae > Bombina > Bombina bombina. The sequence continues at coordinate 64,803,621 of NC_069506.1, forward strand.
TCCACTGGTCATTAATTTTCCAAACAAAAAATAAGAAATAATAACATATTCAATAGACATTTTTCATCCACCTTTTTATTCACAGAAGCCCAGATATTACGAAATGAAAATTAGTCAAATAAAGAAAAGTTTATGCTTGAATTATTCATTATAGAAGTATAACACCAGAGACACATACAGAAATACTAGTTATTCATACTAAAACATACATGCTTTTATTAAACATGCTTGCTGAAGAACCTCTGTGTACAGATATCCACAGCTGTAGGTTGACAGAAGCTCAGACATTACGAGATCAAAAATAGTCAAACAAAGAAAAGTTTTCGTTTGAATTATTTATTACAGAAGTGGAATACCAGATACATATATTAGTTATTTACTCTTACATGTTTTTATTAAACATGCATGTTTAAGAACCTCTGTGTATTGATTTCCACAGCTGTAGGTCTTGCTTTATTCAAGTCTATATTATATCAATTTTTTAGCCCCTTACACTAATCGGAGTGATAGATAGAATAGAATTCACCTGTTGCCATTTAATGCCAGTATTTTGTTTTTTGTCTTTTCAGTAAATTGCAATTATATCCAATTTTTATAGCCTATCATGCCAAAATTGAGCATAATTTTGACGTACATGTTACAATTCTATATGACATAAATTTTATTATTTTATTTCCTCAACAACACTGCTGGTTCATGACCAATACACATCATTCTTCTTTTTTTCATTATACACTTTCACGCATATCCTTTTATAGTTCAAATCGGAACAACCTAACACACTTCACTGTCAATTTAAATACAAAACATTTGCTATTTAACTATTTCATGTTCTTTTTCACATGACATAACATAGAGCATGAACATAATCATACATGATTCATATAGTATTTAGATCTGAAAATCAAACATTTTATTGTACATTATAATGCAGGTATTATTTAGAACATTCAAGTTTATACAGCAGACAAAGATGTACAAGTCAAAAACATTCCATTGGGATATTAGTTGCGAATGTTAATGAAGCACACAGGCTATTGAGCCCAATCAACATGAATAAGATTCAGAATATTCACTCATGTCCCATTGGTCCTTTTTTGAAAACTATGACAACTTCCGTTTTTAATTGTATATTAGGTAAATATTTTAAAAAATTTGTATCCATTGTTTGTATGCCTGAAGAAAAGACCGGTTTATGGTCTAGAAACGCGTAGCAGTTTTTATGGATTAAAATCTACTGATTTTAAATATACGGAAGTTGTCCATTTGTTTTTTGCCTTGGTTCTCCCTTTGAGCCTTCCTGGATAAGGCATCAAAGTATCTGCTCTATCGCAGCGTCTCAGGTTTCAGCCGCACAGACGCCAATCAAAGAAACGCTGAACATCACCTGTGAACAGCTTGCCGGAGACCACCCAGTGTGCTAGCCACTGAAAGTGTTAGCCTGCCTGTCAGCACCGGTTACCATAAGGTGCCATTACCTCTGGTAAGCCTTTACATTATTCACCTATTTTGGCTTTGAATCTACAATATCACGCTATGTGGCGCCCTCTTTGTTATTTCTAATTTACAGACACCTTTCACCTGAAGTCCAGAGGAGCCTCGCCGCCAGCACATTTCTATTGTTGCAAAAGACACAGCACCATTTCTTCATATGGACTAATATGGTTTGTCCATAGACATTAATCACTTTTACTATTTGTTATCAACATATATTTTTTGTCAGCGCACCCCGTTCACGGTTCCCCTAGGGGTTCCTATTTTTGGTCGATTTATGACAGATGCCAGCCTTCTGGGCTGGGGCGCAGTCTGGAACTCCCTGAAGGCTCAGGGTTCGTGGACTCAGGAGGAATCCCTCCTTCCGATAAACATTCTGGAACTAAGAGCGATATTCAATGCTCTTCAGGCTTGGCATCAGCTAGCTGCGGTCAGGTTCATCAGATTTCAGTCGGACAACATCACAACTGTAGCCTATATCAACCATCAGGGGGGAACAAGGAGCCCCCTGGCAATGTTGGAGGTTTCAAGGATAATTCTATGGGCAGATTTTCACTCTTGCCATCTCTCAGCTATCCATATCCCATGAGTAGAGAACTGGGAGGCGGATTTTCTAAGTCGGCAGACTTTTCATCCGGGGGAGTGGGAGCTCCATCCGGAGGTATTTGCCCAGTTGATTCAACTATGGGGCAACCCAGAACTGGAACTCATGGCGTCTCGTCAGAACGCCAAGCTTCCTCGTTATGGGTCCAGGTCCAGGGATCCCAAGGCAGCACTGATAGATGCTCTAGCAGCACCTTGGTCCTTCAGTCTGGCTTATGTGTTTCCACCGTTTCCTCTGCTCCCTCGTCTGATTGCCAAGATCAAGCAGGAGAGAGCTTTGGTGATTTTGATAGCTCCTGCGTGGCCATTCAGGACTTGGTATGCAGATCTGGTGGACATGTCATCCTTTCCACCATGGACTCTGCCACTAAGGCAGGACCTTCTACTTCAAGGTCCCTTCAAACATCCAAATCTAATTTCTCTTTTTTCCAGTCGGTCATTGATACCTTAATTCAGGCTCGAAAGCCTGTCACTAGGAAAATCTATCATAAGATATGGTGTAAATATCTTCATTGGTGTGAATCCAAGGGTTACTCATGGAGTAAAGTCAGGATTCCTAGGATATTATCCTTTCTCCAAGAAGGATTGGAGAAGGGATTGTCAGCTAGTTCCCTAAAGGGACAGATTTCTGCTCTGTTTATTCTTTTGCACAAACGTCTGGCTGAGGTTCCAGATGTTCAGGCGTTTTGTCAGGCTCTGGTTAGAATCAAGCCTGTTTTTAAACCTGTTGCTCCGCCATGGAGTTTAAATTTAGTTCTTAAAGTTCTTCAAGGGGTTCCGTTTGAACCTTTGCATTCCATAGATATTAAGCTCTTATCTTGGAAAGTTCTGTTTTTAGTAGTTATCTCCTCGGCTCAAAGAGTTTAGGAGTTATCTGCTTTACAGTGTGATTCCCCTTATCTGATTTTCCATGCAGATAGGGTAGTTTTACGTACCAAACCTGGGTTTCTTCCTAAAGTGGTATCTAATAAGAATATCAATCAGGAGATCGTTGTTCCTTCATTATGTCCTAATCCTTCCTCTAAGAAGGAACGTCTATTACACAATCTTGATGTAGTTCGTGCTTTAAAGTTTTATTTACAAGCTATGAAGGATTTTCGTCAAACATCTGCTTTGTTTGTTGTCTACTCTGGACAGAGTAGAGGCCAAAAGGCTTCGTCAACTTCTCTTTCTTTTTGGCTGAGAAGCTTAATCCGCTTAGCTTATGAGACTGCTGGCCAGCAGCCTCCTGAAAGAATTACAGCTCATTCCACTAGAGCGGTGGCTTCCACATGGGCTTTTAAAAATGAGGCCTCTGTTGAACAGATTTGTAAGGCGGCGACTTGGTATTCGCTTCATACTTTTTCTAAATTCTACAAATTTGATACTTTTGCTTCCTCGGAGGCTATTTTTGGGAGAAAGGTCTTACAGGCAGTGGTGCCTTCCGTTTAAGTGCCTGCCTTGTCCCTCCCTTCATCCGTGTCCTAAAGCTTTGGTATTAGTATCCCACAAGTAATGGACTGGATACACCTTTAGAAGAGAAACAAAATTTATGCTTACCTGATAAATTTATTTCTCTTGTGGTGTATCCAGTCCACGGCCCGCCCTGTCATTTTAAGGCAGGTGTTTTTTATTTTTAAACTACAGTCACCACTGCACCCTATAGTTTCTCCTGTTTTCTTGCTTGTCTTCGGTCGAATGACTGGGGGTGGCAGTTAGGGGAGGAGCTATATAGACAGCTCTGCTGTGGGTGTCCTCTTGCAGCTTCCTGTTGGGAAGGAGAATATCCCACAAGTAATGGATGAACCCGTGGACTGGATACACCACAAGAGAAATACATTTATCAGGTAAGCATAAATTTTGTTTTTCCTATAAGACATGGTGGTCTAGCCCTCCCTGATCTTAGGGTTTATAATCAAGTCTTCTTAGCTCGCATAGTAACCGACTGGATATTCTCCAGGGATTATGTTACGAATAATGACCTCAAAAGTATAATGAACCCTCTCTCTCTCCATTGGCACTTATCCACTGTGATGCTAGTTTTATCCCACCTAAAATAAAAAAAACTTAGATCTATATATAATCCAATTTTAGCATGGAAAGGGATCTGTAATTCATTAGCCATAGAATATCGTGTTTCGAGACATATCCCATTTTTGGGAAAAACTCAGTTTCAAGCAGGATTACATTAAACACTTTTTCTAAAATGGAAATCTGCAGGCTTTTCTAATGTATACTAGATACTAGACTCGGAGAGAAGTGTTAAATCATTTGATTCCCTTAGAACAGAATTTAATCTTCCACACAGAAACTTCTTTGCATACCTGCAGGCGAGACATTATGCGTTTAAAACTTGCAAACGATTATGGTTTGAATTGGTCTTTAGGGATTATCGAGAATTGGCTTGCCCTAGTTAAAAATGGGCATATGTCAATTACCCCTTGTTATACTATCTTGGTCTCTGACAGGGGCACAGTTAATCTCGATATGATCTGCATCAAGTGGGCCACACTGTTAATGCAAGAACTGGATCCTAAATTACCTTACTTTTCAATCGAAGAAACTACTTGAGTAACTCTTTCTTCCTCCTGGAGGGAATCTCATTTGAAACTACTTCATATGTCTTACTTTATCCAGAAAAGGGATTTAAATGTGGAAACATTAGCTTCAGTGCTTGCCCTAAATGCTCTTTCACTTTGGCGAACCTTTTGCACATGATATGGACCTGTCCAAAAATTAGAAATTTCTGGTTCAAATTGCAATTTTGGCTTAATAAAATATTGGATGTCCCCGCCTGACTCTGTCATCAATAAATATAGTCTTCCTTTGGCTTAATTTAGGGAATAAGCAAGTTAACACTAAAATTATTAATATGGCTATATTGGCTGCTAGATACCTAATTTTCAAAAAATGGAAACTCCGAACAGTCCCCAGTATATTGGAAATTAAAGGGCCATAATACCCAAATGTTTAAACTAGGGTTGCACCGATACCATTTTTTTAAGACCGAGTACAAGTATCAATACTTCATATTTTTCCAGGGCTGCTTTTTATTCCCAGTCCAGCCCTGGCTAAGGATGTTCCTCAGAGTACAGTATGTTTTGAGCATAATTGTTCAAGATGAGAACTAGCAGTATAACAGGCTGCTTCTTCAATTCTAGCAATTAGAATATTTTTTCAAAAGTTAGTGGCAAGTTCTTTTTAAGGAATAGAAGCATCTCTGCATGTCAGTAAGGACGTTTGACGCTAAGCTGAACAGTCTTTCACTTTTCACACTACTGCATGGGTCAGAAAGATATTTTTGGGCCATTAAATCTCAGTTTATTAACTGCCCAGTACTTTAGGGGTTTGTCTGAATGAGGTACAGTGATCTCTCCCAGGTAGGCTTCCAGCTGTAAAGTAGCAGCTTTTGGAGCACTGCTCTGACGTACAATAATACAAATAACAGCAATTTGTATTGGCAGAACAGAAGTGAACAATTTGTAGTTGTCTCCACTCCAGCTTAAAATTAAATGGGATCATGCCGTTTGAAAAATGCCACACGATGGCGTATGGGTAGGAATTGGAGGTATCGGTTTAAGTATCGGTGCATTTTCACGAGTACAAGTACTCATGCAAATACTTGGTATCGGTGCAACCCTAGTTTAAACACTTGAAAGTGATGCAGCATAGCTGTAAAAAGCTGACTAGAAAATATCACTTGAACATCTCTATGTAAAAAAGAAAGATATTTTACCTCAAAAGTTCCTCAGTAGCCGCATCCCATTGTAAAGGATTTCTAAGCAGCATATTAGTATGTCTGTCCTGGGACAGCTGAAAGGATGAGCCTCGTGCACTCTCATGTTATTTCCCTATTCAGCGTAACAATGAAATCTCATGAGAGTTAAGTGAAATCTCATGAGATCACAGTAAAAGAGTTCATTGGCTGCTGTTCATTTCTTCATTTTTTTTTTTTTACCTGCAGCTGGGAGCAGCTGAGTATAACTTTTTACACAAAACTTACTCTGCTGAGCTGAGGAGATTGTGAGGTAAAATATCTTCCTTTTTTACATAGAGATGCTCAGGTGATATTTTCCTGTCAGCTTTTTACAGTTATACTGCATCAGTTTCAAGTGATTTAGCATATGAGTAGTATGTCCCTTTAATAATTGCTTAAGGAAGCAATGTATCCTTGAACAGTTTGATACCAACCTAGATAATGACCAGGATATTAGGAGTTTTTTTCTTAAATGGTCTGTGTTTATAAAGCCCTCCCCTCCAGTGAAATTGAACATTTAGGGCTAGATTTATCTTAGCTGAGGCATACAGGGCACGTATACACGCCCCTGTACGCCTCAGCTCGCCTGTGCCTGGGCGAAATTACCCGTAGGTAATTAACATTGCACACAAGCGCAATTTTGCGCTCGCGTGCAATCCCGCCCCCTGCCCGCGCACAACCAATCACGCGCGGGCAGGAGCTCTCAATCTCCTCGGTCGGACTCGACCGAGGAGATTGAATTTCGCCAGTATAGAGGTGGCGAAGAGTTTAGGGAAGCATTCGGAGCTTGATAAATGGGCCTCATAGAAAAAAAAAATGACATGCCCTATTTAAATCATGAAAGTTTTTTTTGGACTTGACTGTCCCTTTAACTTGCTGAGCTTGTATGCAGACCTAATTAGCTTATCTATCAAATTATTTACACAAAGTCCTCATTTTATTTCTTAGTGTTTACTCAAACATTTTGGTGCCTCTCTCCACTGGGGGCATAATTTAACCTAAAGCTTCCAGTTTTTCTATAACTAGTTCTTAAAGTGATGGTAAATGTCAGACTTTAAGAATGTTACAATGAAAAATATTAGTGTACAAGCAATACTGCATAATTATTTTTTATAAAAGTTTATATATATATTTTATAATAAAAAAAATATATAATTCTACTAGGTACCTTCTGTTCCACCCCAACCCCCCACCCTTTAATTTCCTCTTTTGGCTGGGCTGTGACATAGAAAGCATTTACATCCACTCTCTACATAGGCTTCCTAAGGGCTTTCAAAGGGCTGAACTTCAAAAATGTCATATGACACACAGACTGATTGGATATTCATTGGAATTGTCATCCCAGTGGGCCGGCATAACATTGTAATAGATGCATTACTATAGGCACTGATTTAATCCTTTTCACGGATAGATTTTAAAAAGAAGGTACACATATACTTTTTTAATGGCAAAGATTACAGAAATGGCGTTTGATTAGCTAACGTTTACCATCACTTTAAGTTACTGAAATTTTCAGACTAAGTGAGGATACAACAGCCAAAACCGTCTATTTCAAATGACAAAATAAAGGTAACAACTGTTTGTAAACAATTTGTAGAACAAATATACTTCTTTATTTCACCAACTTTTTAAATGCATTATATAATAATTTTAGAAAAATGAATTTTGCGACCACCCCATGCTTGTATAGCTTTCATAATGGATACCCAACTTGTGGACTGTGTCAGAACACATTAAGTATTTTTGTGGATTTACATTAATTCAAACACACCTATTTTAAACGAGTCATTGGGCAACATTTATCAAGCCCCGAAAAAATATGCCTAAAAAGTCGTGATTATTTCCGCAATAGTTCGCAATGTGTGAAGTAAAAAATGTCGCCAGTATTTATTAAAGACATTTTTGGGGCAAAACTTTTTTGCGATGTCATGCGAATGGCTGACACTAGTTTTCTTGTGAAAATTTCATTTTCACTTTATTTATCAATCTTAATTTTAGACACAGGTAAATGGTTTGTTTTAATCAAGTGATCGTTTGTAAGAATGTTATTTCTTATATAATAAAGTTATTTTTATTTTTCCCCTTCTTTGGCTCTCTTTCATTGAGGAAGGTTGCCCGTTTTTTAGAGCTTATCTTCTTTCTTTTTAATATACTTATTTCATTTGCACTTAAATTATTTTACTTTTTTATAAATTTGTGTATAGCTTTTTGTTATTTCATTATTATTATTCAGGTTCTGTGCCTTGTTGTGGGCAATTTCTAACCCTAGATACAGCAAGAAAAAGACATATTTCCATTTTCCCTACAGACAAACAACAATATCGCTCTTTATTTTTCACTCCTCACAACCTACAAATTGGCGAGATTAAATACAGTGAATATTGCATGCACCACTTTTCATAAACACTATATGAGAACTGCGAATATATACGATCATTTTAAAATGCCAATAGAGATTAATACAAGAATTAGGCATTTCCAGACAACTTATTCGCATATATTTAAGACTTGCGAATGGTCATGAGTCAATTTGTTTGCACACATGAAAAATTTCGACTTTATTGGCGCATAACCTTTCATAAATATGGTGATATTTATTTGTGAGGTTTTTTTTTATGACAAATGTGAGAATTTTCTTATTCTCGCTTTGCTAAATCTTGCCCATTGTATGGCTACCAGCATCAAAGACCATTCTTTATCACTTAATTTTATTGTTATCTATATTTAAAAGCAATATCTTCATTATGTGCTATATTTGCATTTAAATAATAATTCTATCATTAATTATGCATTATGTGAGGTTCTAATATTTTTATCCTAAATCGTAAACTAAACATAATTATACATATATTTAATATAAATGTTACATTTTAGTTACCAGATGGAACATCTAATACATCTTATATGCATATGATTCGTTGGACAACTTGGAATCCTTGTTTGGAATCTGGCTTAACAGAAGTTACAGTGACTCTTCACGGAGGACCTCAAATCAATCCAAGCAATAACTTGGTATACAAAATACCTCCAACCAGCATGAGCTCAAATGAGGTAACATTATATTTTTATATTTCTCTGTAATAGTTATATTTATTTCTCTGAAGCTATCAATATTTAAAGGGACAGTAAAGTCATAATAAGACATTCATGGTTTAGACAGAGCTTTCAATTTTAAAAAACTTTTGAATTTACCTCTATTATTTAATTTGCTTTCTTCTCTTGTTATCCTTTGCTGAAAGGGTTATCTAGGAAGGCTCAGGAGCAGCAAATAATCTAGGTTCTAGCTGCTGATTGGTGGCTGCATATATATACAGCTTGTCATTGGCTCACCCAGGTGTTCAGTTAGAAACCAGTTGTGCATTGCTGCTCCATTAACAAATGATACCAAGAGAATGAAGATAATTTGATAATAGAAGTAAACTGAATAGTAGAAGTAAACTGAAAAGTTGGTTAAAATTGTAGGTTCTACCTAAATCATGAAAGAAAAATGTTGTCTTTCATGTCCCTTTAACCTGTTAAAGGGACATGAACCCCATTTTTTTTTCTTTCATGATTCAGAAAGAGCATACAATCTTTAATCAGCTTTCCAGTTTACTTCTATTATTAAATTTGCATCATGCTTTTGTTTTACTGAAAGACCAGCAATGCAATACTGGGAGTTAGCCGAACACATCTAGTGAGCCAATCATGTAAGACAAATGTGTGCAGGCACCAATCACAATCCAATCAAAACTACAGACAATTAGATACAAAATGGCTAGCAGCTCACATGGTCTCTCCCCAGACCTTATCAACAGATGAATGGAAATTTGGAAGGCGGTGCTTCAAACCCTCTCTGCTGGTCCTCTGGAGTCTGCGATCAATAGGCCACAATAGGAATAACCTTCAACACCTCCCACTGTACTAAATGTAAAGTACTCACATGATCAGGATATATTCAAGAGCAAACAAGTTAGAACCACGGCATGCGGCTGCACCAAACCGGAACCAGTAAAGGACATCCAGTCAGAGGCAAAAGAAAACTGAGTGCCGTAGCAACGGAAGATCAGCCCGATATTAGACAGCTGGAGCAAAAAGGATGCAGGCACTACTTCGGTGTAGGTAAAAAAGCAATAAAGGCTTTATTTCTCCTGTTAAGTGTAGTCAGTCCACGGGTCATCCATTACTTATGGGATTATATCTCCTCCCTAACAGGAAGTGCAAGAGGATCACCCAAGCAGAGCTGCTACATATCTCCTCCCCTCTACGTCATATCCAGTCATTCTCTTGCACCTAACTAAAGATAGGACATGTGAGAGGACTGTGGTGTGTTAAACTTAGTTTTTATTTCTTCAATCAAAAGTTTGTTATTTTAAATGGCACCGGAGTGTGTTGTTTGTTCTCAGGCAGCATTAGAAGAAGAATCTACCTGAGTTTGTCTATGATCTTAGCGGTCGTAACTAAGATCCACTTGCTGTTCTCGGCCATTCTGAGGAGTGAGGTAACTTCAGAACAGGGGATAGCATGCAGGGCCCACCTGCAAGGAGGTATGTGCAGTAAATTATTTTCTAAGGAATGGAATTGACTGAGAAAATACTGCTAATACCGATGTAATGTAAGTGCAGCCTTAAATGCAGTAGTAGCGACTGGTATCAGGCTGATATGTATGTATGTATACTCTGAGGTATTTCTGGGGAATGGAATTTCACTAAGAAAATACTGTCAATATTAAAATAATATTTGAGCCTGCACTGCAGTGAAAGCGACTAGCAGCAGGCTTATTAATAACACTTCATAATTTTCAATTTTTAAAACGTTTACTGGCATGTTAATCGTTTTTTCTGAGGTACTTGGTGATAAAACTTTATGGGCATGATTTTTACCACATGGCTGTCGTTTTTTTCTGAATAAAAACAGTTTACTGAGCTTCCCCACTGTTGTAATATGAGTGGGAGGGGCCTATTTTAGCGCTTTATTGCGCAGTAAAAATTTAGTCACAGTCTTCCTATTTCTTCCTCCATGATCCAGGACGTCTCTACAGAGCCCAGGGGTCTCCAAAACTAGTTTTGAGGGAGGTAATCAGTCACAGCAGACCTGTGACAGTGTGTTTGACTGTGATAAAAACGTTAATTATTTCAACTGTTATCCGTTTTGGGTATTAAGGGGTTAATCATCCTTTTGCTGGTGGGTGCAATCCTCTGCTAACTTTATACATTTTCTGTTAAAATTTGGTTGTTTTAACATATTTGGTTCATTGTTAATTCAACTGTGTCACATTTTTATGTTTTTCTTAAAAGCGCAGTAGCGTTTTTTATATAGCTTGTAAATTTATTTAAGTTTTTTGTTGTTTTTTCCAAACTTGCTAGTGTTATTGCTAGTCTGTTTAAACATGTCTGACACAAATGAATCTGTTTGTTCATTATGTTTAAAGGCCAATGTGGAGCCCAATAGAAATTTGTGCACTCAATGTATAGATGTTACTTTGAATAAAAGTCAAACTTTATATGTTAAAAAAATATCACCAGACAACGAGGGGGGAAGTTATGCCGACTAACTCTCCTCACGTGTCAGTACCCTCGCCTCCCGCTCAGGAGGTGCGTGATATTGTGGCGCCAAGTACATCAGGGCGGCCCATACAAATCACTTTGCAAGACATGGCTAATGTTATGACTGAAGTACTATCTAAATTGCCAGAATTAAGAGGTAAACGCGATCACTCTGGGGTAAGAACAGAGTGCGCTGATAATAATAGAGCCATGTCTGATACTGCGTCACAATTTGCAGAACATGAGGACGGAGAGCTTCATTCTGTGGGTGACGGATCTGATCCAAGTAAACTGGATTCAGACATTTCAAATTTTAACTTTAAGCTTGAGAACCTCCGTGTATTACTAGGGGAGGTATTAGCGGCTCTGAATGATTGTAACACGGTTGCAATTCCAGAGAAGGTATGTAGGCTGGATAAATATTTTGCGGTACCGACGTGTACTGACGTTTTTCCTATACCTAAAAGGCTTACAGAAATTGTTAACAAGGAGTGGGATAGACCCGGTGTGCCCTTTTCACCCCCTCCTATATTTAGAAAAATGTTTCCAATAGACGCCACCACACGGGACCTATGGCAGACGGTCCCTAAGGTGGAAGGAGCAGTTTCTACTCTGGCTAAGCGCACCACTATCCCGGTGGAGGATAGCTGTGCTTTTTCAGATCCAATGGATAAAAAGTTAGAGGGTTACCTTAAGAAAATGTTTGTTCAGCAAGGTTTTATATTACAACCCCTTGCATGCATCGCACCTGTCACTGCTGCGGCGGCATTCTGGTTTGAGTCTCTCGAAGAGACCCTTAGCACAGCTCCATTGGATGAGATTATGAACAAGCTTAAAGCCCTTAAGCTAGCTAATTCATTTATTTCTGATGCCGTAGTACACTTAACCAAACTTACGGCTAAGAACTCCGGATTCGCCATTCAAGCGCGTAGAGCGCTGTGGCTTAAATCCTGGTCAGCTGATGTGACTTCTAAATCTAAATTGCTTAATATTCCTTTCAAAGGGCAGACATTATTCGGGCCCGGCTTGAAAGAAATTATCGCTGACATTACTGGAGGTAAGGGCCATGCCCTGCCTCAAGACAGGGCCAAACCAAAGGCTAAACAGTCTAATTTTCGTGCCTTTCGTAACTTTAAGGCAGGAGCAGCATCAACTTCCTCCGCTCCAAGACAGGAAGGAACTGTTGCTCGCTACAGACAGGGCTGGAAACCAAACCAGTCCTGGAACAAGGGCAAGCAGGCCAGAAAACCTGCTGCTGCCCCTAAGACAGCATGAAGTGAGGGCCCCCCATCCGGAAACGGATCTAGTGGGGGGCAGACTTTCTCTCTTCGCCCAGGCTTGGGCAAGAGATATCCAGGATCCCTGGGCGTTGGAGATCATATCTCAGGGATATCTTCTGGAGTTCAAAGCTTCTCCTCCACAAGGGAGATTTCATCTTTCAAGGTTATCAGCAAACCAGATAAAGAAAGAGGCGTTTCTACGCTGTGTACAAGACCTCTTACTAATGGGAGTGATCCACCCAGTTCCGCGGTCGGAACACGGGCAAGGATTCTATTCAAATCTGTTTGTGGTTCCCAAAAAAGAGGGAACCTTCAGACCAATCTTGGACTTAAAGATCCTAAACAAATTCCTAAGAGTTCCATCGTTCAAAATGGAAACTATTCGAACCATCTTACCCATGATCCAAGAGGGTCAGTACATGACCACAGTGGATTTAAAGGATGCCTACCTTCACATACCGATTCACAAGGATCATTACCGGTATCTAAGATTTGCCTTCCTAAACAGGCATTACCAGTTTGTAGCTCTTCCCTTCGGGTTAGCTACGGCTCCAAGAATCTTTACAAAGGTTCTGGGCTCTCTTCTGGCGGTACTAAGACCGCGAGGCATAGCGGTAGCTCCGTACCTAGACGACATTCTGATACAAGCGTCAAGTTTCCAAACTGCCAAGTCTCATACAGAGTTAGTTCTGGCATTTCTAAGGTCGCATGGGTGGAAGGTGAACGTAGAAAAGAGTTCTCTATTGCCACTCACAAGAGTTCCCTTTCTAGGGACTCTTATAGATTCTGTAGAAATGAAAATTTACCTGACGGAGGACAGGTTATCAAAACTTCTAAATGCTTGCCGTGTCCTTCATTCCATTCAACACCCGTCAGTGGTTCAGTGCATGGAGGTAATCGGCTTAATGGTAGCGGCAATGGACATAGTACCATTTGCGCGCCTGCATCTCAGACCGCTGTAATTGTGCATGCTAAGTCAGTGGAATGGGGATTACTCAGATTTGTCCCCTCTGCTAAATCTGGATCAAGAGACCAGAGATTCTCTTCTATGGTGGCTTTCTCGGCCACATCTGTCCAAGGGGATGCCCTTCCGCAGGCCAGATTGGACGATTGTAACAACAGACGCCAGCCTTCTAGGTTGGGGCGCAGTCTGGAATTCCCTGAAGGCTCAGGGATCATGGACTCAGGAGGAGAGACTCCTTCCAATAAACATTCTGGAATTAAGAGCAATTTTCAATGCTCTTCTGGCTTGGCCTCAGTTAGCAACTCTGAGGTTCATCAGGTTTCAGTCGGACAACATCACGACTGTGGCTTACATCAACCATCAAGGAGGAACAAGGAGTTCCCTAGCGATGATGGAAGTCTCAAAGATAATTCGCTGGGCAGAGTCTCACTCTTGCCACCTGTCAGCGATCCACATCCCAGGCGTGGAGAACTGGGAGGCGGATTTTCGAAGTCGCCAGACCTTTCATCCAGGGGAGTGGGAACTTCATCCGGAGGTGTTTGCCCAACTGCTTCATCTTTGGGGCAAACCAGATCTGGATCTCATGGCGTCTCGCCAGAACGCCAAGCTTCCTTGTTACGGATCCAGGTCCAGGGACCCGGGAGCGGTACTGATAGATGCTCTGACAGCACCTTGGGTCTTCAACATGGCTTATGTGTTTCCACCTTTCCCGATGCTTCCTCGATTGATTGCCAGGATCAAACAGGAGAGAGCATCGGTGATTCTAATAGCGCCTGCGTGGCCACGCAGGACCTGGTATGCAGATCTAGTGGACATGTCGTCCTGTCCACCATGGTCTCTGCCTCTGAGACAGGACCTTCTGATTCAGGGTCCTTTCAAACATCCAAATCTAATTTCTCTGAGGCTGACTGCATGGAGATTGAACGATTGATTCTATCAAAGCGTGGATTCTCGGAGTCAGTGATTGATACCTTAATACAGGCTAGGAAACCTGTTACCAGGAAAATTTACCATAAAATATGGCGTAAATACTTACATTGGTGCAAATCCAAGAGTTACTCATGGAGTAAGGTTAGGATTCCTAGGATATTGTCTTTTCTACAAGAAGGTTTAGAAAAGGGTTTATCTGCTAGTTCGTTAAAGGGACAGATTTCAGCTCTGTCTATCCTTTTACACAAACGTCTGGCAGAAGTTCCAGACGTTCAGGCTTTTTGTCAGGCTTTGACTAGGATTAAGCCTGTGTTTAAGACTGTTGCTCCACCGTGGAGCTTAAACTTAGTTCTTAACGTTCTTCAAGGTGTTCCGTTTGAACCCCTTCATTCCATGGATATCAAGCTGTTATCTTGGAAAGTTCTGTTGTTAATGGCTATTTCCTCGGCTCGAAGAGTCTCTGAGTTATCGGCCTTACATTGTGATTCTCCTTATCTGATTTTTCATTCAGACAAGGTAGTTCTGCGTACTAAACCTGGGTTCTTACCTAAGGTAGTCACTAACTAGAATATCAATCAAGAGATTGTTGTTCCATCATTGTGCCCTAACCCTTCTTCAAAGAAGGAACGACTTTTGCACAATCTGGACGTCGTCCGTGCCCTGAAATTTTATTTGAAGGCAACTAAAGATTTTCGTCAAACTTCTTCCCTGTTTGTCGTTTATTCTGGACAGAGGAGTGGTCAAAAAGCTTCGGCTACCTCTCTCTCTTTTTGGCTTCGTAGCATAATACGTTTAGCCTATGAGACTGCTGGACAGCAGCCTCCTGAAAGGATTACAGCTCATTCTACTAGAGCTGTGGCTTCCACTTGGGCCTTTAAGAATGAGGCCTCTGTTGAACAGATTTGCAAGGCTGCAACTTGGTCTTCACTTCATACTTTTTCAAAATTTTACAAATTTGACACACTTGCTTCTTCGGAGGCTGTTTTTGGGAGAAAGGTTCTACAGACAGTGGTTCCTTCCGTGTAAAGATCCTGCCTGTCCCTCCCGTCATCCGTGTACTTTTAGCTTTGGTATTGGTATCCCATAAGTAATGGATGACCCGTGGACTGACTACACTTAACAGGAGAAAATATAATTTATGCTTACCTGATAAATTCATTTCTCCTGTAGTGTAGTCAGTCCACGGCCCGCCCTGTTTTTTTACGGCAGGTCTAAATTTTAATTAAACTCCAGTCACCACTGCACCCTATAGTTTCTCCTTTCTCGTATGGTTTTGGCGAATGACTGGATATGACGTAGAGGGGAGGAGCTATGTAGCAGCTCTGCTTGGGTGATCCTCTTGCACTTCCTGTTAGGGAGGAGATATAATCCCATAAGTAATGGATGACCCGTGGACTGACTACACTACAGGAGAAATGAATTTATCAGGTAAGCATAAATTATATTTTTGCTTTTCCATGAAAATACAAAAAAAAAGCAGACAATACAAAAAATGAATACCTTCAGATGCAAGACAGACACACAGACTAACAAGAGGGACAGACTGCCTGACGCGTTTTGCGCCCTCTAGTGGCGCTTAATCTTAGGCTAACATAGAAGGAAACAGGTATTCCTTATATAGGGATTTGTTAAACCTTTCCTACAAACACAATTAATTTAAAAACATCAACTAAGTGTAAATACAATTTCTCTTGTTAAGTGTATTCAGTCCACGGGTCATCCATTACTTATGGGATATATTCCCTTCCCAACAGGAAGTTGCAAGAGGATCACCCAAGCAGAGCTGCTATATAGCTCCTCCCCTCACATGTCATACCCAGTCATTCTCTTGCAACTCAACTAGATAGGAGGTTGTGAGAAGTCTGTGGTGTTTTTATACTTAGTTTATTTCTTCAATCAAAAGTTTGTTATTTTAAATGGCACCGGAGTGTGCTGTTTTTTCTCAGGCAGTATTTGGAAAAAGAATCTGCCTGCGTTTTCTATGATCTTAGCAGAAGTAACTAAGATCCACTGGCTGTTCTCGCACATTCTGAGGAGTGGGGTAACTTTCAGAAAGGGAATAGCGTGTGGGGTACCCTGCAAACAAGGTATGTGCAGTAGATTATTTTTCTAAGGAATGGAATTGACTAAGAAAATACTGCTGATACCGATGTAATGTAAGTAAAGCCTTTAATACAGTGAGAGCGACTGTTAGCAGGCTGATTTAATTATATACAGTAAAAGTAATTTTCTAAGGAATGGAATTTTACTGAGAAAATGCTATTTATACTGAAGTGATGTTATAAGCCTTAAATGCAGTAGGAAGTCTGGTATCAGGCTTATCAATAAAGATACATATTCCTTAAAAAAAAAGGATGTTTAAAACGATTTTGCTGGCATGTTTAATCGTTTTGTGAGGTACACTGGTGATAAAACTTATTGGGGCATACATTTTTTCCACATGGCTGACCGGTATTTCTGCATAGAAACAGTTAACTGAAACTCCCAATGTTGTAATATTGAGTAGGAGGGGCCTATTTTAGCGCTTTTTTGACGCAGTAAAAATTCAGGCTCAGTCTTCCTGCTTCTTCCTGCATGACCCAGGTCGTCTCCAGAGAGCTTAAGGGACTTCAAAAGTCATTTTGAGGGAGGTAATCAGTCACAGCAGACCTGTGACAGTGGTTTTGACTGTATTTAAAAAATGTTTTTTTCTTTAATGCTTATAAAAACACGTTTTGGATATTAAGGGGTTAATCATCCATTTGCAAGTGGGTGCAATGCTCTGCTAACTTATTACATACACTGTGAAAATTTGGTTGCTATAACTGATTGGGTTCATTGTTATTTCAACTGTGACAGTTTGTTGTGCTTCTTAAAGGCACAGTAGCGTTTTTCTATATTGCTTGTAAAATTATTTACAGTGTTTTCCAAGTCTGCTAGTCTTATTGCTAGTCTGTTTAAACATGTCTGACACAGATGAATCTGTTTGTTCACTATGTTTGAAGGCCAGTGTGGAGCCCCATAGAAATATGTGTACTAAATGTATTGATTTCACTTTAAATAATAAAGGTCAGTCTTTATCTATAAAGGAATTATCACCAGACAACGAGGGGGAAGTTATGCCGACTAACTCTCCTCACGTGTCAGTACCTTCGCCTCCCGCTCAGGAGGCGCGTGATATTGTGGCGCCAAGTGCATCAGAGAGGCCCATACAAATCACTTTACAAGACATGGCTACTATTATGAATAATACCCTGACAGAAGTATTATCTAAATTGCCAGAATTAAGAGGCAAGCGCGATTGCTCGGGGATAAGAACAGAGCGCACTGGTGCTATGAGAGCCATGTCCGATCACAGTTTGCAGAACATAGATAGACCCGGTGTGCCCTTTTCCCCACCTCCTATATTTAGGAAAATGTTTCCAATAGACGCCACTACACGGGACTTATGGCAGACGGTCCCTAAGGTGGAGGGAGCAGTTTCTACTTTAGCTAAGCGTACCACTATCCCGGTGGTGGATAGTTGTGCTTTTTCGGATCCAATGGATAAAAAATTAGAAGGTTACCTTAAGAAAATGTTTGTTCAACAAGGTTTTATTTTACAGCCCCTTGCATGCATTGCGCTTGTCACTGCTGCTGCAGCATTCTGGTTTGAGTCTCTAGAAGAGGCCATTCACTCAGCTCCATTGGATGAAATTATGGACAAGCTTAAAGCACTTAAGCTAGCTAATGCATTTGTTTCTGATGCCATTGTACATTTAACCAAACTAACAGCTAAGAACTCCGGATTCGCCATCCAGGCACGCAGAGCGTTATGGCTTAAATCCTGGTCAGCTGACGTGACTTCTAAATCTAAATTGCTGAATATTCCTTTCAAGGGGCAAACCTTATTCGGGCCTGGCTTGAAAGAAATTATCGCTGACATTACTGGAGGTAAGGGTCATACTCTTCCTCAGGACAGGGCCAAATCAAAGGCCAAACAGTCTAATTTTCGTGCCTTTCGAAACTTCAAGGCAGGAGCAACGTCAACTTCCTCCGCTCCAAAACAGGAAGGAACTGTTGCTTGTTACAGACAGGCCTGGAAAACTAACCAGTCCTGGAACAAGGGCAAGCAGGCCAGAAAACCTGCTACTGCCCCTAAGACAGCATGAAGGGATGGCCCCCTATCCGGAAACGGATCTAGTGGGGGGCAGACTTTCTCTCTTCGCCCAGGCGTGGGCAAGAGATGTCCAGGATCCCTGGGCGTTGGAGATCATATCTCAGGGATATCTTCTGGACTTCAAGGCTTCTCCTCCTCAAAACCAGATAAAGAAAGAGGCATTCCTACGCTGCGTACAAGACCTCCTAGTAATGGGAGTGATCCATCCAGTTCCACGGACGGAACAAGGACAGGGATTTTATTCAAATCTGTTCGTGGTTCCCAAGAAAGAGGGAACCTTCAGACCAATCTTGGATCTAAAGATCTTAAACAAATTCCTCAGAGTTCCATCTTTCAAAATGGAAACTATTCGGACCATCCTACCCATGATCCAAGAGGGTCAGTACATGACCACAGTGGACTTAAAGGATACCTACCTTCACATACCGATTCACAAAGATCATCATCGGTTCCTAAG
Organism: Bombina bombina; assembly: GCF_027579735.1. Taxonomy (NCBI): domain Eukaryota; kingdom Metazoa; phylum Chordata; class Amphibia; order Anura; family Bombinatoridae; genus Bombina; species Bombina bombina. Next base: position 64,822,748 of record NC_069506.1, read on the forward strand.
ATTTGCCTTTCTAAACAGGCATTACCAATTTGTAGTTCTTCCCTTCGGATTGGCTACGGCCCCCGAAAATCTTTACAAAGGTTCTGGGCTCTCTTCTGGCGGTTCTAAGACCGCGAGGCATAGCGGTGGCTCCATATCTAGACGACATCCTGATACAGGCGTCAAGCTTCCAAATTGCCACGTCTAAGGTCGCATGGGTGGAAGGTGAACGTGGAAAAGAGTTCTCTATCACCACTCACAAGAGTCTCCTTCCTAGGGACTCTGATAGATTCTGTAGAGATGAAAATTTACCTGACGGAGGCCAGGTTATCAAAACTTCTAAATGCTTGCCGTGTCCTTCATTCCGTTCCACGCCCGTCAGTGGCTCAGTGCATGGAAGAAATCGGCCTAATGGTAGCAGCAATGGACATAGTGCCATTTGCGCGCCTGCATCTCAGACTGCTGCAATTGTGCATGCTGGGTCAGTGGAATGGGGATTACTCAGATTTGTCCCCCCTACTAAATCTGGATCAAGAGACCAGAGATTCTCTTCTCTGGTGGCTATCTCGGGTCCATCTGTCAAAGGGTATGACCTTTCGCAGGCCAGATTGCACGATTGTAACAACAGATGCCAGCCTTCTAGGCTGGGGCGCAGTCTGGAACTCCCTGAAGGCTCAGGGATCGTGGACTCAGGAGGAGAAACTCCTCCCAATAAATATTCTGGAGTTAAGAGCAATATTCAATGCTCTTCTAGCTTGGCCTCAGTTAGCAACACTGAGGTTCATCAGATTTCAGTCGGACAACATCACGACTGTGGCTTACATCAACCATCAAGGGGGAACCAGGAGTTCCCTAGCGATGTTAGAATTCTCAAAGATAATTCGCTGGGCAGAGTCTCACTCTTGCCACTTGTCAGCGATCCACATCCCAGGCGTGGAGAACTGGGAGGCGGATTTTCTAAGTCGTCAGACTTTTCATCCGGGGGATTGGGAACTCCATCTGGAGGTGTTTGCTCAACTGGTCCATCGTTGGGGCAAACCAGAACTGGACCTCATGGCGTCTCGCCAGAACGCCAAGCTTCCTCGTTACGGATCCAGGTCCATGGACCCGGGAGCGACGCTGATAGATGCTCTAGCAGCTCCTTGGTTCTTCAACCTGGCTTATGTGTTTCCACCGTTTCCTCTGCTCCCTCGACTGATTGCCAAGATCAAACAGGAGAGAGCATCGGTGATTCTGATAGAGCCTGCGTGGCCACGCAGGACCTGGTATGCAGACCTAGTGGACATGTCGTCCTGTCCACCATGGACTCTACCTTTGAGGCAAGACCTTCTAATACAAGGTCCTTTCAATCATCCAAATCTAATTTCTCTGAGACTGACTGCATGGAGATTGAACGCTTGATCCTATCAAAGCGTGGTTTCTCCGAGTCAGTTATTGATACCTTAATACAGGCACGAAAGCCTGTTACCAGGAAAATCTACCATAAGATATGGCGTAAATACCTGTATTGGTGCGAATCCAAGAGTTACTCATGGAGTAAGGTTAGGATTCCTAGGATATTGTCCTTTCTCCAAGAGGGTTTGGAAAAAGGCTTATCAGCTAGTTCTTTAAAGGGACAGATCTCTGCTCTGTCTATCCTTTTGCACAAGCGTCTGGCAGAAGTTCCAGACGTCCAGGCTTTTTGTCAGGCTCTGGTTAGGATTAAGCCTGTGTTTAAAACTGTTGCTCCTCCGTGGAGCTTAAACTTGGTTCTGAAAGTTCTTCAAGGAGTTCCGTTTGAACCCCTTCATTCCATTGATATTAAACTTTTATCTTGGAAAGTTCTGTTTTTGATGGCTATCTCCTCGGCTCGAAGAGTCTCGGAGTTATCCGCCTTACATTGTGATTCTCCTTATCTGATTTTCCATTCAGACAAGGTAGTTCTGCGTACTAAACCTGGGTTTTTACCTAAGTTAGTCTCTAACAGGAATATCAATCAGCAGATTGTTGTTCCATCATTATGTCCTAATCCTTCTTCAAAGAAGGAACGACTTTTGCATAATCTGGACGTAGTCCGTGCCCTAAAATTCTATTTACAGGCAACTAAAGGTTTTTGTCAAACTTCTTCCCTGTTTGTCGTTTACTCTGGACAGAGGAGAGGTCAGAAAGCTTCGGCAACCTCTCTCTCCTTTTGGCTTCGTAGCATAATACGTTTAGCCTATGAGACTGCTGGACAACAGCCCCCTGAAAGAATTACAGCTCATTCCACTAGAGCTGTGGCTTCCACCTGGGCCTTTAAGAATGAGGCCTCTATTGAACAGATTTGCAAGGCTGCGACTTGGTCTTCGCTTCACACTTTTTCAAAATTTTACAAATTTGACACTTTTGCTTCTTCGGAGGCTGTTTTTGGGAGAAAGGTTCTACAGGCAGTGGTTCCTTCCATTTAAGTTTCCTGCCTTGTCCCTCCCATCATCCGTGTACTTTTGCTTTGGTATTGGTATCCCACAAGTAATGGATGACCCGTGGACTGAATACACTTAACAAGAGAAAACATAATTTATGCTTACCTGATAAATTTATTTCTCTTGTAGTGTATTCAGTCCACGGCCCGCCCTGTCTTTTTTAAGGCAGATCTAAATTTTAATTAAAACTCCAGTCACCACTGCACCCTATGGTTTCTCCTTTCTCGTCTTGTTTCGGTCGAATGACTGGATATGACATGTGAGGGGAGGAGCTATATAGCAGCTCTGCTTGGGTGATCCTCTTGCAACTTCCTGTTGGGAAGGGAATATATCCCATAAGTAATGGATGACCCGTGGAGTGAATACACTACAAGAGAAATAAATTTATCAGGTAAGCATAAATTATGTTTTTCTTTCAATGGGTCACTAATACACATAGGAAGAATTTGTAATATGCGTGATCGATTACATAACGTTGTGCAATAAAGTACCTATAAATGTCTTACCCCTATTTTACTTTGACAGTCTCATATAAATACATCCCAATTATTGGACAGTACTATGATGGTTATATACATACTAACGCAAGGTAATCAATTCCTACTGGAATGAACAAATAAATAACTTAATAAATAAAGCTATAGCCAATCACTATGATACTTCAGATCTTCACTCAAAAAGGTGAGGTATTGTACTTTAAACATCAATAAAATAGCTTATGTCACATTCTTTGTTCATACCTATAGGAATGCGTGAATTTAATTTTAGTATCCAATATAATTCTTTATTATCTAGAATTTTTTGTTTGTTACCACCTCTCACTGGTACGATGGCTTTATTTATGATCTGTATGGACATGTCAGCTATGTGTGTAAAATGAAAGTTGTTAAAGTGATTCGCTACTGCTGAATCCTTAAAATAATTTCTCCAACATTGGTGTGTCCGGTCCACGGCGTCATCCTTACTTGTGGGATATTCTCTTCCCCAACAGGAAATGGCAAAGAGTCCCAGCAAAGCTGGTCACATGATCCCTCCTAGGCTCCGCCCACCCCAGTCATTCTCTTTGCCGTTGCACAGGCAACATCTCCACGGAGATGGTTAAGAGTTTTTTGGTGTTTAAATGTAGTTTTATTCTTCTATCAAGTGTTTGTTATTTTAAAATAGTGCTGGTATGTACTATTTACTCTGAAACAGAAAAGGATGAAGATTTCTGTTTGTAAGAGGAAGATGATTTTAGCAGACAGTAACTAAAATCGATTGCTGTTTCCACACAGGACTGTTGAGATGAAGTAACTTCAGTTGGGGGAAACAGTTAGCAGCCTTTTCTGCTTAAGGTATGACTAGCCATATTTCTAACAAGACCATGTAATGCTGGAAGGCTGTCATTTCCCCTCATGGGGACCGGTAAGCCATTTTCTTAGTTAAACATAAAAGAATAAAGGGCTTCAAAAAGGGCTTGAAAACTGGTAGACATTTTTCTGGGCTAAAACAATTGCTTTACTAGGCATATTATGCAGATTCTAACTAATTATTGGTATTATAATCTTGGGGAACGTTTAGAAAAACGGCAGGCACTGTGTTGGACACCTTTTTCAGATGGGGGCCTTTCTAGTTATAGACAGAGCCTCATTCTGGGACTGTATAGGGGTTAAATGTAAAGGGTTAAAGCTCTGAAATTTGGTGTGCAATACTTTTAATGCTTTAAGACACTGTGGTGAAATTTTGGTGAATTTTGAACAATTCCTTCATACTTTTTCACATATTCAGTAATAAAGTGTTTTCAGTTTGAAATTTAAAGTGACAGTAACGGTTTTATTTTAAAACATTTTTTGTGCTTTGTTGACAAGTTTAAGCCTGTTTAACATGTCTGTACCATCAGATAAGCTATGTTCTATATGTATGAAAGCCAATGTGTCTCCCCATTTAAATTTATGTGATAATTGTGCCATAGTGTCCAAACAAAGTAAGGACAGTAATGCAACAGATAATGATATTGCCCAAGATGATTCCTCAAATGAGGGGAGTAAACATGATACTACATCATCCCCTACTGTGTCTACACCAGTTATGCCCACACAGGAGGCCCCTAGTACATCTAGTGCGCCAATACTTATTACCATGCAACAATTAACGGCTGTAATGGATAACTCCATAGCAAATCTTTTATCCAAAATGCCTACTTATCAGAGAAAGCGCGATTGCTCTGTTTTAAACACTGAAGAGCAAGAGGACGCTGATGATAACTGTTCTGACATACCCTCACACCAATCTCAAGGGGCCATGAGGGAGGTTTTGTCTGATGGAGAAATTTCAGATTCAGGAAAAATTTCTCATCAAGCTGAACCTGATGTTGTGACATTTAAATTTAAATTAGAACATCTCCGCGCACTGCTTAAGGAGGTGTTATCTACTCTGGATGATTGTGACAATTTGGTCATTCCAGAGAAATTATGTAAGATGGACAAGTTCCTAGAGGTTACGGTGCCCCCCGACGCTTTTCCTATACCCAAGCGGGTGGCGGACATAGTAAATAAAGAGTGGGAAAGGCCCGGCATACCTTTTGTTCCCCCCCCTATATTTAAGAAATTATTTCCTATAGTCGACCCCAGAAAGGACTTATGGCAGACAGTCCCCAAGGTCGAGGGGGCGGTTTCTACTCTAAACAAACGCACTACTATTCCTATCGAAGATAGTTGTGCTTTCAAAGATCCTATGGATAAGAAATTAGAGGGTTTGCTTAAAAAGATTTTTGTACAGCAAGGTTACCTTCTACAACCAATTTCATGCATTGTTCCTGTCACTACGGCAGCGTGTTTCTGGTTCAAGGAACTAGAAAAATCGCTCAGTAAAGAATCTTCGTATGAGGAGGTTATGGACAGAGTTCAAGCACTTAAATTGGCTAACTTTTTTGTTTTAGATGCCGCTTTGCAATTAGCTAGATTAGCGGCGAAAAATTCAGGGTTTGCTGTCGTGGCGCGCAGAGTGCTTTGGCTAAAGTCTTGGTCAGCGGATGTGTCTTCCAAGACAAAATTGCTTAACATTCCTTTCAAAGGTAAAACATTATTTGGACCTGATTTGAAAGAGATTATTTCAGACATCACTGGGGGAAAGGGCCACGCCCTCCCACAGGATAGGTCTTTTAAGGCTAATAATAAGCCTAATTTTCGTCCCTTTCGCAGAAACGGACCAGTCTCTAATTCTGTATCCTCTAAGCAAGAGGGTAATACTTCACAACCCAAACCAGCCTGGAAACCAATGCAAGGCTGGAACAAGGGTAAGCAGGCCAAGAAGCCTACCACTGCTACCAAAACAGCATGAAGGGATAGCCCCCGATCCGGGACCGGATCTAGTGGGGGGCAGTCTTTCTCTCTTTGCTCAGGCTTGGGCAAGAGATGTTCAGGATCCTTGGGCGCTAGAAATAGTTTCTCAAGGTTATCTCCTGGAATTCAAGGAACTACCCCCAAGGGGAAGGTTCCACAGGTCTCAATTATCTTCAAACCAAATAAAGAGACAGGCATTCTTACATTGTGTAGAAGACCTGTTAAAGATGGGAGTGATACATCCAGTTCCAATAAGAGAACAAGGAATGGGATTTTATTCCAATCTGTTCATAGTTCCCAAAAAAGAGGGAACATTCAGACCAATTTTGGATCTAAAGATCCTAAACAAATTTCTCAGGGTACCATCGTTCAAAATGGAAACTATTCGAACGATCCTACCTACTATCCAGGAAAATCAGTTTATGACTACCGTGGATTTAAAGGATGCGTACCTACATATTCCTAAGTTCCTAAGGTTCGCTTTTCTGGACAAGCATTACCAGTTTGTGGCACTTCCATTTGGATTAGCCACTGCTCCAAGGATTTTCACAAAGGTACTAGGGTCCCTTCTAGCGGTTCTAAGACCAAGGGGCATTGCAGTAGTACCTTACTTGGACGACATCCTGATTCAAGCGTCGTCCATGTCAAAAGCAAAGGCTCATACGGACATCGTCCTAGCCTTTCTCAGATCTCACGGATGGAAGGTGAACAAAGAAAAAAGTTCTCTGTCCCCGTCAACAAGAGTTCCCTTCTTGGGAACAATAATAGATTCCTTAGAAATGAGGATTTTTCTGACAGAGGTCAGAAAATCAAAACTTCTAAGCTCTTGTCAAGTACTTCATTCTGTTCCTCGTCCTTCCATAGCGCAGTGCATGGAAGTAATAGGATTGATGGTTGCAACAATGGACATAGTTCCTTTTGCACGAATTCATCTAAGACCATTACAACTGTGCATGCTCAGACAGTGGAATGGGGATTATACAGACTTGTCTCCGACGATTCAAGTAGATCAAAAGACCAGAGATTCACTCCGTTGGTGGCTGACCCTGGACAATCTGTCACAGGGAATGAGCTTCCGCAGACCAGAGTGGGTCATTGTCATGACCGACGCCAGCCTAGTGGGCTGGGGCGCGGTCTTGGAATCCCTGAAAGCTCAGGGTCTATGGTCTCGGGAAGAGTCTCTTCTCCCGATAAACATTCTGGAACTGAGAGCGATATTCAATGCTCTCAGAGCTTGGCCTCAACTAGCAAAGGCCAAATTCATAAGGTTTCAGTCAGACAACATGACGACCGTTGCATATATCAATCATCAGGGGGGAACAAGGACTTCCCTGGCGATGAAAGAAGTGACCAAGATAATTCAATGGGCGGAGGATCACTCCTGCCACTTGTCTGCGATCCACATCCCAGGAGTGGAAAATTGGGAAGCAGATTTTCTGAGTCGTCAGACATTCCATCCGGGGGAGTGGGAACTCCATCCGGAAATCTTTGCCCAAATAACTCAATTATGGGGCATTCCAGACATGGATCTGATGGCGTCTCGTCAGAACTTCAAGGTTCCTTGCTACGGGTCCAGATCCAGGGATCCCAAGGCGACCCTAGTAGATGCACTAGTAGCACCTTGGACCTTCAACCTAGCTTATGTATTCCCACCGTTTCCTCTCATCCCCAGGCTGGTAGCCAGGATCAATCAGGAGAGGGCCTCGGTGATCATGATAGCTCCTGCGTGGCCACGCAGGACTTGGTATGCAGACCTGGTGAATATGTCATCGGCTCCACCATGGAAGCTACCTTTGAGACAGGACCTTCTTGTTCAGGGTCCATTCGAACATCCGAATCTGGTTTCCCTCCAACTGACGGCTTGGAGATTGAACGCTTGATTTTATCAAAGCGTGGGTTTTCAGATTCTGTAATAGATACTCTGATTCAGGCTAGAAAGCCTGTAACTAGAAAAATTTACCATAAAATATGGAAAAAATATATCTGTTGGTGTGAATCTAAAGGATTCCCATGGAACAAGATAAAAATTCCTAAGATTCTATCCTTTCTACAAGAAGGTTTGGAGAAAGGATTATCTGCAAGTTCTCTGAAGGGACAGATCTCTGCTTTATCTGTTTTACTTCACAAAAGACTGGCAGCTGTGCCAGATGTTCAAGCATTTGTTCAGGCTCTGGTTAGGATCAAGCCTGTTTACAGACCTTTGACTCCTCCCCGGAGTCTAAATCTAGTTCTTTCAGTTCTTCAAGGGGTTCCGTTTGAACCCTTACATTCCGTAGATATTAAGTTATTATCTTGGAAAGTTTTGTTTTTGGTTGCAATTTCTTCTGTTAGAAGAGTTTCAGAGTTATCTGCTCTGCAGTGTTCTCCACCCTATCTGGTGTTCCATGCAGATAAGGTGGTTTTGCGTACTAAGCCTGGTTTTCTTCCGAAAGTTGTTTCCAACAAAAATATTAACCAGGAGATAGTTGTACCTTCTTTGTGTCCGAATCCAGTTTCAAAGAAGGAACGTTTGTTACACAATTTGGACGTAGTCCGTGCTCTAAAATTCTATTTAGAGGCTACTAAAGATTTCAGACAAACATCTTCCTTGTTTGTTGTTTATTCTGGTAAAAGGAGAGGTCAAAAAGCGACTTCTACCTCTCTTTCCTTTTGGCTTAAAAGCATTATCCGATTGGCTTATGAGACTGCCGGACGGCAGCCTCTTGAAAGAATCACAGCTCACTCCACTAGGGCTGTGGCTTCCACATGGGCCTTCAAGAACGAGGCTTCTGTTGACCAGATATGTAAGGCAGCGACTTGGTCTTCACTGCACACTTTTGCCAAATTTTACAAATTTGATACTTTTGCTTCTTCGGAGGCTATTTTTGGGAGAAAGGTTTTGCAAGCCGTGGTGCCTTCCATTTAGGTGACCTGATTTGCTCCCTCCCTTCATCCGTGTCCTAAAGCTTTGGTATTGGTTCCCACAAGTAAGGATGACGCCGTGGACCGGACACACCAATGTTGGAGAAAACAGAATTTATGCTTACCTGATAAATTACTTTCTCCAACGGTGTGTCCGGTCCACGGCCCGCCCTGGTTTTTTAATCAGGTCTGATGAATTATTTTCTCTAACTACAGTCACCACGGTATCATATGGTTTCTCTTATATATATTTCCTCCTGTCCGTCGGTCGAATGACTGGGGTGGGCGGAGCCTAGGAGGGATCATGTGACCAGCTTTGCTGGGACTCTTTGCCATTTCCTGTTGGGGAAGAGAATATCCCACAAGTAAGGATGACGCCGTGGACCGGACACACCGTTGGAGAAAGTAATTTATCAGGTAAGCATAAATTCTGTTTTTTCACATCTCGGACATGTTCACCAAATCTAGTTCTGGCTTCACAACATACTGGCTTCTTCACAGATTGTCTAATACATGTATACCCTGTGAGTTTGTGAATGTATGAATGTAGTTTTGCAATTTGCATAGAAGTCAATTGGGAATGATGTATTATCATAGTTTGATACAAAGTGATCACCAATCTTGATATTAAAGCAAGCATTGCAGTTTCTGCTGCCGCACTTGAAGTTACCTTTCTTATTTAGCCAATTAGAGGACCTTATATTGCTTTTAGATTCAACCAAACTAGGGGACAATGATCTAGATAATGTCCTCGGTTTTCTAGACATAAATCTACACTTTCCAATAAGTGGTTTAAGGACTGTATCTCCTGATAGTAAGTTAAGATGTTTTTTAAGTATCTTCACTATATTAGTATACTGTTTAGTGTATTCTGTAGTGAAAACTATATAGTCTTTAAAATTATCCACAGTTCTACAATCTTGTCTATTTGGCTTACAGTTCATATTTTTTACATCCTTTCTACACTTTTCCAATGAGTACTGGTCATAGCCTCTCCCAATAAGCCTATTCTCAAGTTCTTGGGACTGTAAATCATAAACCTCGTCTGACTTCGTATTTCTTCAAAGTCTTATGAACTGGCCTCTAGGAATGGCCTTGATCAAATTTCCCCGGATGCTGAGAGGAAGCATGCAAGATGGTGTTACCAGCCGTTGGCTTTCTATATGTTTTTGTAACAATCTGATTGTCAGATATAGAAAGTGTAAGATCTAAAAAGTTAATCTCTTTGTTATCTAATTCTCCAGTGAATTTAATTCCCAGTTCATTAGAACCCAAATATATCAATAATTGGTCCAAAAAGTCAGGCTCATTACAATCACGTACCACAAGTAAGAGGTCATCAATATACCTGACGAAGAGCACTATCCTGTCCTGCCAGGGGTTTTGGTGGGAGTAAACGTACATTAGCTCCCACCAAGCTACAAAAATGTTAGCAAATTCAGGGGCAAATTTAGCCTTGCATCTAAAGGTATTCATTTGTTTCCTATTGTCCGCTTTTTTTGCATTTTCATGGAAAAGCACAATAAAGCCTTTTTCTTTTGCATGATGTACAGAGTCCACGGTTTCATCCTTACTTGTGGGATATTATCCTTCCTAACAGGAAGTGGCAAAGAGAGCACCACAGCAGAGCTGTCTATATAGCTCCCCCCTTAACTCCACCCCCCAGTCATTCTCTTTGCCCGTTCTAAGCAGGAAGGGTAAAGTGAAAGAGGTGATAAACTATTAGTTTTTATTTTATCTTCAAGCAAGAGTTTGTTATTTTTAAATGGTACCGGTGTGTACTATTTACTCTCAGGCAGGTGATAGATGAAGATTTCTGCCTAGAGGATGATGATCTTAGCATTTGTAACTAAGGTCCACTACTGTTCCCACAGAAGCTGAGGAGTACAGGAAAACTTCAGTGTGAGGAACGGTTTCTTGCTATGCAGCAATGAGGTATGTTCAGTCATTTTTTTCTGCAGAGACTGTGATAACTCAGAAAGGCTGACAGTATGCCCATAAGGGGAAGGGGAAGCAGTAATCCTAGTATTAGAAGGGGCTTTACTAGCTTGCATAAAGGGCTTAACTTATGGGCACTCTGTTTGAATGATATATAACCAAACGTTTGTGTGTTCTGGGAGTAACGTTTTTATTATTTGATGGGACAACTGTATGAGGGTACACTTGGCTTTTTTGGGGTTTTGATAACCCACATGGCTGAAAAAAATCACTTGGTAGATTTTTCTTAAGGCCTTGGTAACATCGAGTGCGGTGGGCGGGGCCTAATTTTGCGCCTCAGTTGCGCAGTTGTTTTCTATAGACAAGCAGCAAGCTACAACACCGGAGGGTCCTGGAGAACTTCTGGGGCCTAATCGAAGCTTTATCCCCACATTATCAATCCCTAAGGGCAGGTAGGCGCCACAGCAGAGCTGTGGCAAGGTGCTGATAGGGGTTTTTACCGTTTTTTTTGCACTTTGTCAATCTGGTTTTCTTTCTTGGGGGTTAAATGTTAAATTGCTTGTGGTGCAATCTTACTATAGCTTAGTGTGTCTACTGCAAAAATTTCGGAAAATTTGGAGTAATTTTAAGCAGTTTAGCAATTTGTGTATGCCTTCTTTTCTCTTAAAGGCACAGTACCGTTTTTGAAAATTGTTTTTTTTTTTCATTAAATAAGGTGTTTTCCAAGCTTGCTTGTCTCTTTACTAGCCTGTTCAACATGTCTGACACTGAAGAAACTTATTGTTCAATTTGTTTAGAAGCCATTGTGGAACCCCCTCTTAGAATGTGTCCCACTTGTACTGATATGTCTATAAATTGCAAACAGCATATTTTGACTAATAAGAGTTTGGCACTGGATGATTCTCAGATAGAAGGAAATCAGGTTTTGCCATCTAGTTCTCCCCAAGTGTCACAACCAGTAACGCCCGCACAAGTGACGCCAAGTACCTCTAGTGCGTCTAATTCCTTTACCTTACAAGATATGGCCTCAATTATGAATACTATACTCACAGAGGTTTTATCTAAACTGCCTGGGTTGCAAGGGAAGCGCAGTAGCTCTGGGTTAAGAATGAATGCTGAGCCTTCTGACACTTTAGTAGCTGTATCCGATATTCCCTCCCAATGTTCAGAGGTAGGGATGAGAGATTTGCTCTCTGAGGGAGAGGTTTCTGATTCAGGAAAAATGTTCCCTCAGACAGATTCAGACATGACGGCATTTAAATTTAAGCTAGAACACCTCCGTTTATTGCTCAGGGAGGTTTTAGCCACTCTGGATGATTGTGACCCTATTGTAGTTCCAGAGAAATTGTGTAAAATGGACACATTCTTAGAGGTTCCTGTTTACACTGATGTTTTTCCGGTCCCTAAGAGGATTTCGGACATTGTTACTAAGGAGTGGGATAGACCAGGTATTCCGTTCGCTCCCCCTCCTGTTTTTATGAAGATGTTTCCCATATCTGACACCATGTGGGACTCATGGCAGACGGTCCCTAAGGTGGAGGGAGCTATTTCTACTCTGGCTAAGCGTACAACTATACCTATTGAGGACAGTTGTGCTTTCAAAGATCCTATGGATAAAAAATTAGAGGGTCTCCTAAAGAAAATTTTTGTTCATCAGGGTTTTCTTCTCCAGCCTATAGCGTACATTGTTCCTGTATCCACTGCAGCTTCCTTTTGGTTTGAGGCTCTGGAAGAGGCTCTTCAGCTAGCTAAATTAGCAGCAAAGAATTCAGGTTTTGTCATTTTAGTGCGTAGAGCGTTATGGCTTAAGTCCTGGTCAGCTGATGTGTCATCAAAATCTAAGCTTTTGACCATCCCTTTCAAAGGTAAGACCCTATTCGGGCCTGAACCGAAAGAGATCATTTCAGACATCACTGGAGGGAAGAGTCATGCCCTTCCTCAGGATAAGTCAAATAGGAAAATAGGACGAGGACCAAACAAAATAATTTTCGTTCCTTTCGAAACTTCAAGGGTGGTCCCGCTTCCTCTTCCCCTGCTGCAAAGCAAAAGGGGAACTTTGCTCAATTCAAGTCAGTCTGGAGACTTAACCAGGCTTGGAACAAGAGTAAACAGGCCAAGAAGCCTGCTGCTGCCACTAAGATAGCATGAAGGGGTATCCCCCGATCCGGGACCGGATCTAGTAGGGGCAGACTATCTCTCTTTACTCAAGCCTGGGCAAGAGACGTTCAGGACTCCTGGGCCGTAGAAATTGTAACCCAGGGGTATTTCCTAGATTTCAAAGATTCTCCTCCAAGTGGGAGATTCCATCTTTCTCAATTGTCTGTAAACCAGACAAAAAGAGAGGCGTTCTTGTGTAGAAGACCTATATACCATGGGAGTGATCTGCCCAGTTCCGAAAGCAGAACAGGGGCAAGGGTTCTACTCCAATCTGTTTGTGGTTCCCAAAAAAGAGGGAACCTTTAGACCAATTCTAGATCTCAAGATCCTAAACCAATTCCTAAAAATTCCATCCTTCAAGATGGAGACCATTCGGACTATTTTACCAATGATCCAGGAGGGTCAATATATGACCACCGTGGACTTAAAGGATGCGTATCTACTCATTCCTATCCACAAAGATCATCATCAGTTCCTCAGGTGTCAATCATCAGGGGGGAACAAGGAGTTCTTTAGCGATGATAGAAGTTTCCAGGATAATCCGATGGGCAGAGATTCACTCTTGCCATCTGTCAGCGATCTATATCCCAGGGGTAGAGAACTGGGAGGCAGATTTTATAAGTCATCAGACTTTTCATCCGGGGGAGTGGGAGCTCCATCCGGAGGTGCTTGCTCAACTGGTTCAGCTATGGGGCACACCAGAATTGTATCTGATGGTGTCTCGTCAGAACGCCAAACTTCCTTGTTACGGGTCCAGGTCAAGGGATCCTCAGGCAGTACTGATAGATGCTCTAGCAGTACCCTGGTCGTTCAACCTGGCTTATGTGTTTCCACCTTTCCCTCTCCTCCCATGTCTGATTGCCAGAATCAAACAGGAGAGAGCTTCTGTGATTTTGGTAGCACCTGCGTGGCCACGCAGGACTTGGTATGCAGACCTGTGGACATGTCATCTCTGCCACCATGGACTCTGCCACTAAGACAGGACCTTCTGATTCAAGGTCCGTTCAAGCATCCAAATCTAATTTCTCTGCAACTGACTGCTTGGAAATTGAACGCTTGATTTTATCAAAGCGGGGTTTCTCTGAGTCGGTCATAGATACCTTGATTCAGGCTCGAAAGCCTGTCACCAGGAAAATCTATCATAAGATATGGCGTAAATATCTTTTTTGGTGCGAATCCAAAGGCTACTCATGGAGTAAGATTCCTAGGATTTTGTCCTTTCTTCAAGAGGGATTGGAGAAAGGATTGTCAGCTAGTTCCTTAAAAGGACAGATATCTGCTCTGTCTATTCTATTGCACAAGCGTCTGGAAGATGTCCCAGACGTTCAGGCTTTTTGTCAGGCTTTAGTTAGAATCAAGCCTGTGTTTAAACCTGTTGCTCCGCCATGGAGTCTAAATTTAGTTCTCAAAGTTCTTCAGGGGGTTCCGTTTGAACCCATGCATTCCATAGATATTAAGCTTCTATCTTGGAAAGTTCTGTTTCTAGTTGCTATCTCTTCAGCTCGAAGAGTTTCTGAACTATCTGCATTACAATGTGACTTGCCTTATCTTGTTTTCCATGCTGATAAGGTGGTTTTGCGTACCAAACCTGGGTTCCTCCCTAAGGTTGTTACTAACAGGAATATCAATCAGGAGATTGTTGTTCCTTCTCTGTGTCCTAATCCTTCTTATAAGAAGGAACGTTTATTGCACAACTTGGACGTGGTTCGTGCTTTAAAGTTCTATTTGCAGGCAACCAAAGATTTTCGTCAAACATCTTCTTTGTTTATTGTCTATTCTGGAAAACGTAGGGGTCAAGAAGCTACGGCTACCTCTCTTTCCTTTTGGCTGAAAAGCATCACAAGACTGCTGGACAGCAGCCTCCTGAAAGAATTACTGCTCACTCTACTAGAGCGGTGGCTTCCACATGGGCTTTTAAAAATGATGCTTCTGTTGAACAGATTTGTAAGGCTGCGACTTGGTCTTCGCTTCATACCTTTTCCAAATTTGATACTTTTGCTTCTTCGGAGGCTATTTTTGGGAGAAAGGTTTTGCAAGCAGTGGTGCCTTCCGTTTAGGCTTCTGTCTTGTCCCTCCCTTCATCCGTGTCCTAAAGCTTTGGTATTGGTATCCCACAAGTAATGGATGAAACCGTGGACTCGGTACATCTTGCAAAAGAAAACAAAATTTATGCTTACCTGATAAATTTCTTTCTTTTGCGATGTACCGTGTCCACGGCCTGCCCTGTCTATTCAAGACAGATAGTATTTTTTATTGAAAACTTCAGTCACCTCTGCACCTTATAGTTTCTCCTTTTTCTTCCTTGGCCTTCTGTCGAATGACTGGGGGGTGGAGTTAAGGGGGAGCTATATAGACAGCTCTGCGGTGGTGCTCTCTTTGCCACTTCCTGTTAGGAAGGATAATATCCCACAAGTAAGGATGAAACCGTGGACTCGGTACATCGCAAAAGAAAGAAATTTATCAGGTAAGCATAAATTTTGTTTTTGCTATTTTACTTACTCTGAGTAGTGCCTGCATCCTTTTTGCTCCAGATATATTCAAAAGTGTTTATTATTTTCTTTCATGTAATTAGCAAGAGTCCATGAGCTAGTGACGTATGGGATATACATTCCTACCAGGAGGGGCAAAGTTTCCCAAACCTCAAAATGCCTATAAATACACCCCTCACCACACCCACAATTCAGTTTTACAAACTTTGCCTCCGATGGAGGTGGTGAAGTAAGTTTGTGCTAGATTCTACGTTGATATGCGCTCCGCAGCAAGTTGGAGCCCGGTTTTCCTCTCAGCGTGCAGTGAATGTCAGAGGGATGTGAGGAGAGTATTGCCTATTTGAATGCAGTGATCTCCTTCTACGGGGTCTATTTCATAGGTTCTCTGTTATCGGTCGTAGAGATTCATCTCTTACCTCCCTTTTCAGATCGACGATATACTCTTATATATACCATTACCTCTGCTGATTCTCGTTTCAGTACTGGTTTGGCTTTCTACAAACATGTAGATGAGTGTCCTGGGGTAAGTAAATCTTATTTTCTGTGACACTCTAAGCTATGGTTGGGCACTTTGTTTATAAAGTTCTAAATATATGTATTCAAACATTTATTTGCCTTGACTCAGAATGTTCAACATTCCTTATTTTTCAGACAGTCAGTTTCATATTTGGGATAATGCACTTCAATTAATCATTTTTTTCTTACCTTCAAAAATTTGACTCTTTTTTCCCTGTGGGCTGTTAGGCTCGCGGGGGCTGAAAATGCTTCATTTTATTGCGTCATTCTTGGCGCAGACTTTTTTGACGCAAAAAATTATTTTCCGTTTCCGGCGTCATACGTGTCGCCGGAAGTTGCGTCATTTTTTGACGTTATTTTGCTCCAAAGATGTCGGCGTTCCGGATGTGGCGTCATTTTTGGCGCCAAAAGCATTTAGGCGCCAAATAATGTGGGCGTCTGATTTGGCGCTAAAAAAATATGGGCGTCGCTTTTGTCTCCACATTATTTCAGTCTCATTTTTCATTGCTTCTGGTTGCTAGAAGCTTGTTCTTTAGCATTTTTTCCCATTCCTGAAACTGTCATTTAAGGAATTTGATCAATTTTGCTTTATATTTTTTCCAAAGAATGGGATAAATTGGGTAATTCATTTACTCCTTCTAAACGTTTTAAGCAATTATATCCTGTGCCGTCTGACAGATTAGAATTTTGGGACAAAATCCCTAAAGTTGATGGGGCTATTTCTACCCTTGCTAAACGTACTACTATTCCTACGTCAGATGGTACTTCGTTTAAGGATCCTTTAGATAGGAAAATTGAATCCTTTCTAAGAAAAGCTAATCTGGGTTCAGGTAATCTTCTTAGACCTGCTATATCATTGGCTGATGTTGCTGCAGCTTCAACTTTTTGGTTGGAAACTTTAGCGCAACAAGTAACAGATCATAATTCTCATGATATTATTATTCTTCTTCAGCATGCTAATAATTTTATCTGTGATGCCATTTTTGATATTATCAGAGTTGATGCCAGGTTTATGTCTCTAGCTATTTTAGCTAGAAGAGCTTTATGGCTTAAGACTTGGAATGCTGATATGGCTTCTAAATCAACTCTACTTTCCATTTCTTTCCAGGGTAACAAATTATTTGGTTCTCAGTTGGATTCTATTATCTCAACTGTTACTGGTGTGAAGGGAACTTTTTTACCACAGGATAAAAAATCTAAGGGTAAAAACAGGGCTAATAATCGTTTTCGTTCCTTTCGTTTCAACAAAGAACAAAAGCCTAATCCTTCATCCTCAGGAGCAGTTTCAGTTTGGAAACCATCTCCGGTCTGGAATAAATCCAAGCCTGCTAGAAAGGCAAAGCCTGCTTCTAAGTCCACATGAAGGTGCGGCCCTCATTCCAGCTCAGCTGGTAGGGGGCAGGTTACGTTTTTTCAAAGAAATTTGGATCAATTCTGTTCACAATATTTGGATTCAGAACATTGTTTCAGAAGGGTACAGAATTGGTTTCAAGATGAGACCTCCTGCAAAGAGATTTTTTCTTTCCCGTGTCCCAGTAAATCCAGTGAAAGCTCAAGCATTTCTGAATTGTGTTTCAGATCTAGAGTTGGCTGGAGTAATTATGCCAGTTCCAGTTCCGGAACAGGGGATGGGGTTTTATTCAAATCTCTTCATTGTACCAAAGAAGGAGAATTCCTTCAGACCAGTTCTGGATCTAAAAATATTGAATCGTTATGTAAGGATACCAACGTTCAAGATGGTAACTGTAAGGACTATCTTGCCTTTTGTTCAGCAAGGGCATTATATGTCCACAATAGATTTACAGGATGCATATCTGCATATTCCGATTCATCCAGATCATTATCAGTTCCTGAGATTCTCTTTTCTGGACAAGCATTACCAGTTTGTGGCTCTGCCGTTTGGCCTAGCTACAGCTCCAAGAATTTTCACAAAGGTTCTCGGTGCCCTTCTGTCTGTAATCAGAGAACAGGGTATTGTGGTATTTCCTTTTTTGGACGATATCTTGGTACTTGCTCAGTCTTTACATTTAGCAGAATCTCATACGAATCGACTTGTGTTGTTTCTTCAAGATCATGGTTGGAGGATCAATTTACCAAAAAGTTAATTGATTCCTCAGACAAGGGTAACTTTTCTGGGTTTCCAGATAGATTCAGTGTCCATGACTCTGTCTTTAACAGACAAGAGACGTCTAAAATTGATTTCAGCTTGTCGAAACCTTCAGTCACAATCATTCCCTTCGGTAGCCTTATGCATGGAAATTCTAGGTCTTATGACTGCTGCATCGGACGCGATCCCCTTTGCTCGTTTTCACATGCGACCTCTTCAGCTCTGTATGCTGAATCAATGGTGCAAGGATTACACAAAGATATCTCAATTAATATCTTTAAAACCGATTGTTCGACACTCTCTAACGTGGTGGACAGATCACCATCGTTTAATTCAGGGGGCTTCTTTTGTGCTTCCGACCTGGACTGTAATTTCAACAGATGCAAGTCTCACAGGTTGGGGAGCTGTGTGGGGATCTCTGACGGCACAAGGAGTTTGGGAATCTCAGGAGGTGAGATTACCGATCAATATTTTGGAACTCCGTGCAATTTTCAGAGCTCTTCAGTTTTGGCCTCTTCTGAAGAGAGAATCGTTCATTTGTTTTCAGACAGACAATGTCACAACTGTGGCATACATCAATCATCAAGGAGGGACTCACAGTCCTCTGGCTATGAAAGAAGTATCTCGAATTCTGGTTTGGGCGGAATCCAGCTCCTGTCTAATCTCTGCGGTTCATATCCCAGGTATAGACAATTGGGAAGCGGATTATCTCAGTCGCCAAACGTTGCATCCGGGCGAATGGTCTCTTCACCCAGAGGTATTTCTTCAGATTGTTCAAATGTGGGAACTTCCAGAAATAGATCTGATGGCGTCTCATCTAAACAAGAATCTTCCCAGGTATCTGTCCAGATCCCGGGATCCTCAGGCGGAGGCAGTGGATGCATTATTACTTCCTTGGAAGTATCATCCTGCTTATATCTTTCCGCCTCTAGTTCTTCTTCCAAGAGTAATCTCCAAGATTCTGAAGGAATGCTCGTTTGTTCTGCTGGTAGCTCCGGCATGGCCTCACAGGTTTTGGTATGCGGATCTTGTCCGGATGGCCTCTTGCCAACCGTGGACTCTTCCGTTACGACCAGACCTTCTGTCACAAGGTCCTTTTTTCCATCAGGATCTGAAATCCTTAAATTTAAAGGTATGGAGATTGAACGCTTGATTCTTGGTCAAAGAGGTTTCTCTGACTCTGTGATTAATACTATGTTACAGGCTCGTAAATCTGTATCTAGAGAGATATATTATAGAGTCTGGAAGACTTATATTTCTTGGTGTCTTTCTCATCATTTTTCTTGGCATTCTTTTAGAATACCGAGAATTTTACAGTTTCTTCAGGATGGTTTAGATAAGGGTTTGTCCGCAAGTTCCTTGAAAGGTCAAATCTCTGCTCTTTCTGTTCTTTTTCACAGAAAGATTGCTATTCTTCCTGATATTCATTGTTTTGTACAAGCTTTGGTTCATATAAAACCTGTCATTAAGTCAATTTCTCCTCCTTGGAGTTTGAATTTGGTTCTGGGAGCTCTTCAAGCTCCTCCGTTTGAACCTATGCATTCATTGGACATTAAATTACTTTCTTGGAAAGTTTTGTTCCTTTTGGCCATCTCTTCTGCCAGAAGAGTTTCTGAAATATCTGCTCTTTCTTGTGAGTCTCCTTTTCTGATTTTTCATCAGGATAAGGCGGTGTTGCGAACTTCTTTTGAATTTTTACCTAAAGTTGTGAATTCCAACAACATTAGTAGAGAAATTGTGGTTCCTTCATTATGTCCTAATCCTAAGAATTCTAAGGAGAAATCGTTGCATTCTTTGGATGTTGTTAGAGCTTTGAAATATTATGTTGAAGCTACTAAGTCTTTCCGAAAGACTTCTAGTCTATTTGTTATTTTTTCCGGTGCTAGAAAAGGCCAGAAAGCTTCTGCCATTTCTTTGGCATCTTGGTTGAAATCTTTAATTCATCTTGCCTATGTTGAGTCGGGTAAAACTCCGCCTCAGAGGATTACAGCTCATTCTACTAGGTCAGTTTCTACTTCCTGGGCGTTTAGGAATGAAGCTTCGGTTGATCAGATTTGCAAAGCAGCAACTTGGTCCTCTTTGCATACTTTTACTAAATTCTACCATTTTGATGTATTTTCTTCTTCTGAAGCAGTTTTTGGTAGAAAAGTACTTCAGGCAGCGGTTTCAGTTTGAATCTTCTGCTTATGTTTTTCATTAAACTTTATTTTGGGTGTGGATTATTTTCAGCAGGAATTGGCTGTCTTTATTTTATCCCTCCCTCTCTAGTGACTCTTGTGTGGAAAGATCCACATCTTGGGTAATCATTATCCCATACGTCACTAGCTCATGGACTCTTGCTAATTACATGAAAGAAAACATAATTTATGTAAGAACTTACCTGATAAATTCATTTCTTTCATATTAGCAAGAGTCCATGAGGCCCGCCCTTTTTTTGGGGTGGTTATGATTTTGTATAAAGCACAATTATTCCAATTCCTTATTTTATATGCTTTCGCACTTTTTTATCACCCCACTTCTTGGCTATTCGTTAAACTGAATTGTGGGTGTGGTGAGGGGTGTATTTATAGGCATTTTGAGGTTTGGGAAACTTTACCCCTCCTGGTAGGAATGTATATCCCATACGTCACTAGCTCATGGACTCTTGCTAATATGAAAGAAATGAATTTATCAGGTAAGTTCTTACATAAATTATGTTTTTTCAAACAACTTCATTTAATAAAAATATAAAAGTTCAGCAGATAATAATATTAAACCAATTTGCTCAACGCGTTTTAGCAGGAGTCTGCCTTTCTCAAGAGCAAATTTAAAATATCAAATGAGCTGAAGTGCCGCCTTTCAAAATGTCACCAATCACCAGCCAGATACTCGTAGCGTAGCATATGTACATATTATTTTTTCAACAACAGATACCAAGAGAACAAAGCACATTTGAAAATAGAAGTGAATTTTAAAAGTGTCTTAAATTGACATGCTCTATCTGAATCCTAACTGGGTAATTTCTAGGATTACTGTGTATATTGGGATAAACAACCATTAATATAAATCGGTAAAAAAAAAAATCTGTAGAGATTGTGTCTGTTCTGTTGTGGGAATAAAATTGTTCCTTGTCTTGGTGTAATTATGAAACTCTTTTTGCAAAGTGAGGAGATCCTTCTTATTACTTGATATTGCTAATTTTTTATAGGAGAATAAATGTGTAAAGCACCATATTTGTATGGTCATGAGGTTATAATAATCAGTTATACAAACAGGTCATTGTGTGGTATTAGAAAGTATTATTTAAAGGGACACTCAAGTTAAAATAAACTTTTATGATTCCGATAGAACATGCTGTTTTTAAGACACTTTTCAATTTACTTCCATTATCAAATTTTACACAGTCTTTTATATTCACACTTTTCTGGGAACAAAATCCTACTGAGCATGTGCACAAGCTCACAGTGTATACATGTATTAAACTGTGATTGGCTGATGTCTGTCACATGATACAGGGGGCCGGAAAATGGGAGAAAAAATAAATTTTCCATCTAAAGGGGAGGAGAGTCCATGGCTACATTCATTACTGTTGGGAATTAAGAACCTGGCCACCAGGAGGAGGCAAAGACACCCCAGCCAAAGGTTTAAATACCTCCCCCACTTCCCTCATCCCCCAGTCATTCTTTGCCTTTCGTCACAGGAGGATGGCAGAGGAGTACCAGAGTTTCGGAGTAGTCTCTTATGGAGGGTAGTACTCTTCGCAGTGGGACGGGAGTTTTAAGTAGTCCTGTCAGCATCACAGTGAGAGCCTAGATGAAAGTTAGAGTCCGGAGATGCAGGGAGAGTCTTTCTGCGAAACCATCCTGATCCATATTAACAGCTCCATAAGCAATCAGCGTTGACGAGTTTTGCTGCCTGCTTTATTCACTCAAGTCCATATCAGTAGCGAGGCTACTAACCTGTCACACTTGAAGGGCCGTGTTCCTGTTCCACGGCGTAGATTCTGGTAAGATCGTTTCATTTTTTATTAATAATAACATAGAAGACAGGGTCACAGTGTGGCGCCTTTTTATCTTTACAGAATTAAGGGTAAATATTCCTAGAAGGGGGATTATTGAACAGGGGTGGTTTATACATGATATTGTTTGTGTCATTGCTGCGTTGTGTGAGATGAGGCTCTTGCAATGTGAGGAACTTCAGGCTACTTGCGGAAGCTTTGAGCGGCCTTTTTTTGGTGCATTTTTCCCTAGTGCAGGGGCGGTCCTGCCAGGCATTCCATGTGACTGGGTGTGGCTATCTATCCTTTCCTGTTGATCTATGGCGCAGGAGACGTAGCAATTTCTGAGTCCGGGTCCTAGGAGGTGGTGAGTGCCCCAGCCATTGGTGGTATAAAGGTGCCTTTTTAATAAATAAAGATAGTCTAACCAAACGCGCAAGCGATGGAAGACTCTGACGCGTTGGAAGGCTCTTCTTAATAATAATATCTCATTCCTGTGTTTATTGTGAGGAGGTTCTGGTAGATCAGCCTGCTTAACTATGTTCCACATGCCTTGATAAAGTTACAACATCTAAATGTAAACGGATGTCTGAGCTGTCCACCTCGGAGGGTTCTTCGTCCTGGGAGGTGCATTCTCTACATTTATTTCCGATTGCACATGCAGCGCCCGGAGTCTAACCGTTACTCCTTCGGGAGAGATTTGTTGGCCGTCAAACTTTGTGGACCAACTGGAATCAGCGGTTTTGAAAGTGATCCATGTCTTACCAAGTTCTGCTAAGCGCAAGCGGTTTATCATAGAGGCCCGGCCCAGGGTTTGTCCATGCCGATGGTTGATCCAGAGGCTCTATACGATGACAAGGCCCACTCCAACTCTTCAGAGGAGGCCGCTTCTGGGTCGGAGTCTGTGTCATCTGAACCTCCAGCGGTGGAGGAGCCTGGTTATAAGTTTAGGATGTAGAATTTGCACTTTCTGCTCCAACAGGTGCTTGCTACTCTGGAGGTTCCGGAACCTAAGATACCGGAGGAACCTGTGATTCCTAAGCTTGACAAAGTATACAAGGACAGGGTAGTGCTTCAGTCCTTCCCGGTTCCTGTTAAGATGGCAAACATTATTAAGAATGAATGGGAGCAATTAGGGTTGTCCTTTTCCCCTTCTTCTTCTTTTAAAAGACTGTTCCCCATTCCGGACTCTTAGATTGAGCTGTGGGGGACCATTCCTATGGTGGATGGGGCCATTTCTATGCTTGCGAAGTTGACAACTATTCCCCTCGAGGATAGTTCGTCCTTTAAAGAGCCCATGGATAAAAAGCTGGAAAACATGTTGAGAAAGATTTTTCAGCACACAGGGTTTGTTTTTCAGCCAGCAGCGGCCCATGCGGTGGTCGCTGGAGCTGCAACATATTTGTGTGAAACCCTGTGTGACTTCCATCAACGAGATACAGGAGAAGATTAAGGAGCTGAATATCGCCAATTCTTTCATCTGTGATGCCCATATGCAAATTATTCACCTGAATGCTAAAGTGTCAGGTTTTTCTGTTTTAGCGCGCAGGGCTCTGTGGTTAAAATCTTAGTCTGCGGATATGACCTCTAAAGTGAGGCTATTGTCCCTGCCTTTTCAAGGAAAGATCCTGTTCGGTCTAGGATTGGATTTGATTATATCCACAGTTACGGGAGGCAAGGGAGCTTTCCTACTGCCGGATAAGAAGGCTAAGCCTAAGGGATGTACTTTTCGTCCCTTTTCGTGCGGATAAGGACTCCGACCAGTAACTCTCTGCGAAAGCGGACCAGTCCAAGGAATCAGCGGCTCAGAAAGCTTGCGTCCACCTGTCTTGCCCTTCAGTCCTCCTCAAGCCCATCGGTGGCTCAATGTATGGAGGTGATAGGTCTCATGATGTCAAGCATAGCTGTCATCCCATTCACCAGGTTCCACCACAGACCTCTTCAATTGTGCATGTTGAGCCAGTGGAACGGCGATCATTCATATCTATCACAGCTGATATCCCTGGATGCTCGGACTCAGAACTCCCTCTCTTGGTGGAGTCACCTGGAGCAACTGTCCATGGGGACATCCTTCTTGAGACCATCCTGGGAGATTGTGACCACGGACACCAGTCTGTCAGGATGGGGAGCTGTTTGGGGTGCCAGGATGGCACAAGGAAAGTGGTCCAGGTAGGAGTCTCTTCTTCCAATCAACATCCTAGAACTACGAGCAATGTACAATGCTCTGAAGGCTTGGCCTTCTCTGGGATCGGTCGGTTTCATCATATTCCAGACCGACAACATTACCTCGGTGGCTTACATCAACCATCAGGGGGATACAAGTAGCTCCCTCGTGATGAGGGAGGTGTCTCGGACTGCTCGCTCTCAGCAATTCACATTCCAGGTGTGGACAACTGGGAAGCGAACTTTCTCAGCAGACAGTCCTTCCATCCGGGGGAATGGTCTCTTCACCCCGAAGTGTTTGCAGAGATTTGTCACAGATGGGGAACGCTGGAGATAGATCTCATGGCGTCCAGACTCAATTGCAAACTACCTTGATACGGGTCGAGGTCCAGGGATCCCCAGGCAGAGCTGATAGATGCCTTAGTGGTTCCTTGGGGATTTAGCCTAGCTTACAGTTTTCCTCCGTTACCACTTCTACCTCGCATAGTGGCACGGATCAAACAGGAGCGGGCCTCGGCCATTCTAATTGCTCCTTCATGGCCGTGGAGGACGTGGTTTGCGGATCTGGTGGGGATGTCATCCTCTCCACCGTGGAGGTTACCCTGTCGCAGGGATCTGCTGTCACAGGGCCCCTTTCAGCATCAAAATCTAGATTCTCTGAGGCTGACTGCGTGGAGATTGAAGCCTAGTCTTGGCCAAGAGAGGATTTTCTGAAAGTGTGATTGATACTCTAATTCAGGCAAAGAAGCCAGTCACTCGTCGCATCTACCATAAGGTGTGGAAGACTTACTTGTCCTGGTGTGAGAAGCATGGATATCCTTGGCATAAGGTGAAGGTATCCAGGATTCTGTCTTTTCTCCAAGATGGTTTGGAGAAGGGTTTTGCCGCTAGTTCCTTAAAGGGACAGATCTTGGCATTATCAATCTTGTTGCATAGGAGACTCGCTGGGCTCCCTGACATCCAATCTTTTGTTCAGGCTCTGTCTAGAATCAGACCTGTCTTTAGGCAGTCGGCTCCACCTTGGAGCCTAAACTTAGTCCTTAAGGATTTGCAGAGGGTTCCTTTTGAACCTATGCATTCCATAAACATTAAGATTTTGTCCTGGAAGGTTCTCTTCCTATTGGCTATTGCATCGGCACGCAGAGTATCTGAGCTAGCTGCCTTGCAATGTGACCTTCCTTATCTGGTGTTTCATGCGGATAAGGTTGTACTGCGCACTGGGTTGGGGTTTCTCTCCAAGGTGGTGTCTAACCGTAACATCAATCAGGAAATCATTGTTCCTTCTTTGTGTCCTAACCCTTTTTCTTCTAAGGAGAGGTTACTTCATAACCTGGATGTAGTTCGTGCCTTGAAATTTTATCTTCAGGCTGCCAAGGATTTCAGACAGGCTACGTCTCTTTTTGTGGTGTATTCTGGGAAGCGCAAGGGGCAAAGGGCCTCTGCTACTTCTTTGTCTTTTTGGTTGGGGAGTATGATTCGCTTGGCTTGAGACAGCGGGACATAAGCCTCCTCAGAGGATTACGTCTCATTCATCTAGAGCTGTGGCTTCGTCTTGGGCCTTCAACAATGAGGCCTCTATGGAGCAAATTTGTAAGGCGGCTACCTGGTCCTCCTTACACACTTTTACAAAGTTTTACAAATTTGACGTTTTTGCTTCTGCGGAAGCTGTTTTTGGGAGAAAGGTTTTGCAGGCTGTGGTGCCCTCTGATTAGGGTCCACTTTTTTACCCTCACGGTTTCATTCAGTGTCCTCTAGAGCTTGGGTATATGTCCCCAACAGTAATGAATGAAGCCGTGGACTCTTCTCTCCTCCAGGAATGTAAAGCTAAGGAGCCAAACCATTTTTAGTTCAGAACCTGGGTTATGCTTGCTTATTGGTTTGCTAAATGTTGCCTAAAATAAGACACAACTAAGATTTTAATCCACTCTCTCATTCTTTTCCCGCCTTGATTACCCCTTGCAAGTCCTAGACAAACATCCTGATTAGGTGCTTACATTTCCTCCGAAAAGGGATTTGTTGAAAAACATACCCAGGTAGGCTTAGAAGCAGCAATGCACTAATGAGTGCTAGCTTGTGATTGGTGGCTACACGCATATGCCTCTTGTCATTGGCTTACCAGATGTGTTCAGCTAGTTCCCAGTAATGCATTGCTTCTCTGGAGCTGTCTTTACCTTATTGTTTTACACCTTTTGTAAGGGTTAAATACATATTTATTTGAAAGTTCTAGTGTAAAAATATGCATGCAGTTGTAATCAACTTTCTAATTTACTCCTGTTATCTTATAATCTTATATTTTTCTTTGTTCTCTTGGTATCTTTATTTGAAAAAGCAGGAATGTAAGCTTACGAGCCGGCCCATCTTTGGTTCAGCACCTGGGTACAGCTTGCTGATTGGCGGCTAAATGTACCCATCAGTCAGCAAGCGCTATCCAGGGTGCTGAACCAAAAATGGGCCGTCTCATAAGCGTACATTCCTGCTTTTTCAAATAAAGATACAGAGAGAATGAAGAAAAAATGATAATAGGAGTAAATTAGAAAGTTGCTTAAAATTGCCTGCTCTATCTGAATCATGAAAGAAAAAAATTTGGTTCAGTGTCCCTTTAAAATGCAATGCTCTATGTCAGAGACTCTAAAACCCCCCCCCCCCAAAAAAAACTATGCATTTTTAGGTACAACAGATTGAAGCTGGGACTATACATTTTCATTTCTATGTGCGGTCAGAGAATCAACTTAAGGATTCCATGGAGTCTATTGAAGGTGTCAATGAAGAAATGACTCAGTACAAGAAGAAAACAGTGGTACCCTCTAAATGTAAGTGTTTTCATTCATATTCTAACCCTAATGTATATGTATTGTGTGAGATTACTATTTATTGACCACTGCTTTACTTTAAACATTTACTTCTTTTGCATTTATAAAATCTATATACAGACACACACAAATATATACAGGTAGCCCTCAGTTTATGCCGGATTTAGGTTCCAGAAGGAATGGTTGTAAATAGAAACCGTTGTAATTCGAAACCCAGTTTATAATGTAAGTCAATGGGAAGTGAGGGTGTTAGGTTCCAGGCCCCTCTCAAAATTGTCATAAGTAACACCTAATACATTATTTGTAAAGCTTTGAAATGAAGACTTTAAATGCTAAAAAGCATTATAAACCAAATAAAATAATCACACAACACAGAATATATCATTATACTAAGTCTAATGAACAAAAACATTTGCTAAACAGCATTATAAACCTAATAAAATAATCACAACACAAACTGTATCATCAAACTAAGTTTAATGAACAAAACCATTTTTTTACTTGCATGTTTCTGCAAACTGTTCTCTGCATTGTTAGGAAGTTAGATAATATCGGGTCTGCAGCTATTCTATGCATTCCAGTCTGGACTGATTTATAGGCACCCTGACCTTCAAGCAGCTGGGCAGGAAGATAAAAGGGAAGTGGCTGCTAGATCTTGTTCCTTTGAAAGCTGCTCGATAGCTCAGGTCTGGTTACACTGATTGCTTGGCTTGCATATCTTTGCTGCAACACAAGCGGACAGCTCCACCTACTGGCTGCATCAATGCACTGCTTCTCAATGCTTTTCAATAGCAGTCACATTACTGAAAAAAGGGCGTTATTCTGAAACAGCGCAAATTGAACTGTTGTAAACTGTAGGCCACCTGTATGTATATGTGTATGTATGTGTGTGTGTGTGTATGTATATATATATATATATACACACACAAACACACATATATATATATATATATATATATATATATATATATATATATATATATATATATATATATATATATATATATATGTATATATACACACCCACACAAACATTTGTGTGTGTATATATATATATATATATATATACTGTATATATAAATAGACACACACACATATATATATATATATATATATATATATATATATACAAAAAAGGGGTTTGTCCCTGTGTGGTGTGTCACAAGGTAAATAGGAGCTAAAGTCACTGTAGTGAATATAAAAACTTCACAGACCCAATTGGATAATTTATGTTCAAACAGTCGTGTCTGATGCAAATGTGACCCCCTCCTCTCACCTCTGTTACGTCCGGTCCTGGGGGCAGGAACACTGAAACCTGTCAGCGGTATGCTCGTTATGCCGGTGGCTCTTTGCCTTCAGCCTATCTGGTAAAGCTTTCAAGCTGCATCCGCTGATGGTGCCTGTACTCCCTCGTCAGACGTGTCAGGAGGTAGGGGGGCGGGAACCGGCAAACTCTACCCTGTACTTTCCTTTTGATGTGATTGGTCCAGAAGACGTCCTCTATTCAGACGCTCCCTCCTGATTGGAGTGAAATCGATTTCAGCCAATCCTCAAGTGAATAGGGGAAGCCCGGCTGCAGGGTCTGTTCAGCAGTGTGGAAGTTAGGGATAGTGTGAGGAGCAGTCTCCTCTCTCAGTGCTCACGCTGATAGGTCACAGAAACAGAGCAAAAAGGAGATGCGGAGCACTGAGTAAAATAAAAAGTCTCTTTATTATTGTAGAATTATTAAAAGACGAAAAAATTCAAGGAGTTAGGGTGCTATTCCTTGCAATTGGGTTCAGCTCAAACAGCTGCTGACATGTTTCGGCATTCCGCCGTTATCAAAGCTGCTGGACTGTGTAGGGAAAAGCCCTCTTTTAAAACACAATGGCTGAATCCAATTGGGCACTAGTAAAAAGGGGAAGAATTTCTTATTAACCCCTTATAGCCTGTACAAAAAAGGGTAAATAATAATACTTCACAAATACAGATAATTGTAATAAACCATGAGCACATTTTTGTACACACTTTAGCAATAGTAACATACAAAAGCCATAAAGGATCAGTGTTACAGGAATATAATCCGCATTTTGCATATAAACCCAAAATCATATATTCACTATTAGCTTATAAATTTGCAATAAACCTTATGATCATTAGTGGGATTGTACACATTTATGTCATATGAACAATCCTATGTAAAGAATATTAAACTAGTCTGTACCACTTTAAGGTTAACTCCTGGGAGTAAGTGTCCGGCAAATCTATCCTAGAACAGTTAACTCCCTACATATGTTACTATTCAGCCAACTTGAATGAACTAAAAAGAGTGGTTATTGTGTGTCATAAATGAATTAAAGGGATTTCTGAGTGTCAAAAAAGAAAAAAAAAAAATATATATATAATAGACATCATAAAAATATGAAAATATAAAGGGATAATGATCCTGTACTTATAGAAGGACATGAGACCCCTACTTAGTTTATTGTAAAAGTGAATGAAAGATTTAAAGGGGTAGGAGTCTGAGTATAATTATATTGGTAATACATATATGTACCAGTTAAGGATACGTAATTTACAATCTAACAGATTGATGGATAGTGTGGAGTTGTGTTAAGCATCTAGTTCACTCCCAATGGTTGATCAGATCATACATTGAATTTAACCCTGTTGGGTGTCTGGTCTTCAATGTAAAGATCCAAAAGATCTCTCGTTTGGATAATAGTTTATCCCTGTCACCTCCTTTGGGTGGTTTTAGGACCTTCTCTATGCATGTCCAACGAAAGGTTTCAGAACTTTTATTGTGTATAGATGTAAAGTGTTGGACCAGGGGGGTGCTTGCTTTTCCCACCCTTATGCTTGAGAGATGTTCCCTAATTCTTGATCTGACTTCCCTGGTTGTGAGTCCAATATATTGTTTGGCACACTCTGTGCATGATGCCAGATAGATTGTGTAGGTAGACCTACAGTTGAGACACATATTAATAGGAAAAGAGTGACCAGTTACAGAGGATCTGAACTGATCACCCATTTCCACTTTTTCACAGGCAACACAATCTCTCTTGTGGCATTTGAACATTCCCTTCTGGGTGAGCCAAGAAGACTCATTCCTTATGGTATCCTTCCCAATTCTGGTTGGAGAGACCATATTCCCTATTGTTTTACTTCTCCGGTAAGTGAAGTGGCAAGACTTGGGGGTTAGATCCGCCAATCCTTCATCAGCTCTGAGCATAACCAGATGTTTCTTGATTATCTCACAAATCTGAGGATACTGCTCTGAATGGTCAGTTACAAAGTAAAGGTCATTCTGCATGTCATTCCCTCTGCTCTGCTTTGTTTTGGGATATAGTAAATCCCTTCTATCAATCTTCCTGACCTCATTCAATGTTGATGTTATGCAATTGTTAGCATAACCCCTTGCCTTGAGCCTATCCGATAGTTTTTTCGCTTCAACCTCAAAGTTGTCTAATTCTGAGCAATTCCGTTTTAAACGGATGAACTGACCCTTGATGATGCCTTTAAATACGCTTTTGGGGTGACAGCTTGTTGCATGTAGCAATGTGTTGCCAGAAATTGGCTTTCTAAATGCTGTGCTACGTATTTTTTCACCAATTACCCCCAAAAGGGTTACATCAAGGTAGTTGATGCTCGTACTGTTGGACTCCGAAGTAAAACTCAGTCCCAGGTCGTTTTCATTGAGGAGATCAAGAAAAGTGGATAACTCATCTGTGCTCCCTTTCCATATGAATAGGAGGTCATCAATGAACCTCCTATAAAAAACCACTTTAGAGCAGAGGGGGTTCCCACCTCCATAGATGTGGTCCTGCTCCCACCAACCCATGTATAGGTTGGCATAGGAAGGGGCAAATTTTGCCCCCATCGCAGTCCCACAAATCTGGAGGTAGAACACCCCCTCAAACTCAAAGTAATTGTGGGATAAGAGAAACTCAGCCATGCGGAGCACATATTCACAAAAATCAGGCTCTTGGCCATGGTACTTGTGAAGGAACCAGGACAGGGCCTCTAGACCCTTAGTGTGTGGGATTGACGAATACAGTGACTTAACGTCAACTGTTAGCCAGATAAAGTCTTTTTCCCATTTGATATTCTCAAGTAGTTTCAGAATATGCATAGTGTCTCTTGTGTAGCTCCATAAATTAGGAACCATAGGTTGCAAGACCTGGTCTAGCCACTCCGAAGTATGTTCCAGGAGAGAGCCTATGCCACTGACGATGGGCCTCCCTACCACATTGTCAAGCGACTTGTGGACCTTTGGTAAAAGGTTAAAGGTTGGGACGGTGGGAGTATTTACCGATAGATAAATACTGGTTTCTTCATTCAAGAAACCTGCCTCTATGCCATCATCAATCAAATTATCCAGTTTTTTCTTGAAGGTGGTAGTGGGATCCATGCTTAATACCCGATAGTCATGGGCATTATGCAGTTGTCTGTGTGCCTCATTAATGAAGTCTGTTTTATTCATTACCACCACAGACCCACCTTTGTCCGCTGCTCTAATCACAAGGTCGGGATTGTTTCCCAAGGCAGCCAAAGCCTCCCTCTCCCTAATGGTAAGATTGTGTTTTTTATTTTTATCCGTGTAGTGGAGCCTACTTAAGTCAGCCTCTACCCTATTTTGGAACTTTTCGATAATGGATCCCCTAGCATGTATGGGGTAAAATCGTGAGGGACATTTGAACTTGGGGAATCTATTAGAAGAATGTGTTAGTATATCAGTCTCAGAAGTATTTAATGCTTCTAGTGTTGACAATCCACAGAGGTCTTGAAATTCCAGACCTTCTGCAGTGTTGGGGTTAATGGTAGCCATAGCTCCCACAGCATCAACTTCCACTGTATCCATGGCAGACCTGGTGGAAAAATATTTCCTCAAGGTAATTTTTCGTATCAGTCTGTTCACATCGATCAAAGTGTTGAACAGATTAAAAGTATTAGTAGGAACAAATCCTAATCCAAGGCTCAGCACCTTGATTTCTGTGGCATTTAAATTGTAAGCAGATAAGTTAATTACTGATATCTCGTCTTTCTCTGGCCCCTCTGGTTTCTCCTGAGCGTGTACCCCCCCTTTTTTGGTGCTTTTGCCCCTTCTCCCCCCCCGTCGCCTTGCGGGGGGGGAAGGGAAAAAACCTGGTGAATTTCCACACTTTCTGAATTGTTAGGTGCTTCTTTCATTTGTACAGTATCAGATGTTTGCGGAATGTATCTAGAAGGTGGTGCAGCATTTTTTAATATGGGTGGTGGTAATAATACTGTCTTTTCTGGAGGTATAGTGGGCAGGTTAAACACATTGGTATGTTGACCTTGATTTTGTTTATATTGATTAGGTGGGGCACTGGGTACAGTACTGCCATGAGGAAAAGGCTCTGGAATAAATCCTTCATCTTCTCCTGATGTAGAACTCTCTCCCCCTGAGTCAGCCTCACTGTCAGAAAATCTAATTCTTCGTTGCTGTCTACCTCTGCCCCTACCCCTGCGTCTGCCTCTAAAACCTCTACCCCTATTGGGGACCCCATGATTGTGGTTATTCTCTCTATATTTTTGTGCTCTTTCCCTTTTATTCCAAATATACATTGTGTTGTTATTGAAATCTGTCTGATCTCTAATGTATTTTGAGTGTTTTATTTCAAGTAAAAGAGATTTAGCTTCTGCAACAGCTTCTTGTAGCAAGTTATCAAACCTAGCAAAATCAGTGTGATCACATCTCTTATTCAGCTCCTCTTGAACCTGACTAATTTTAATAGTAATTTCTTGAATCTGTTTATTTTTGTATGTAATGAGGAGCCGCATGAGATTCCAGGAGCAATCTGACAGAGTCTCATTCCATGCATTTATAAAGTCTCTGTCCTCTGTATAAAAAGTGGGGTATTTATTGATTCTCAAGCCTCTCGGTATAAGTTTAAGCTTTAAATAGTTTTCCATAGTCCAAACATCCCACTTGTATTTGTTCTCATTATTTATTAAAAGTTCCATTTCTTCAAAAAGGGTATTAAGTCTTTGTTGTGTCCTGTCCATTGTAAAAAAGTTTTCAGCAAGATCAAAATTAGAATCCCTCTCACTAGCATTTCTCAGTGAGTAAAAGTTCATGGTGACAATGTTTCCTGTATTGGTTTCTGTTAACACCCTATTCTCCATTATCCCTAACACAGTGGTTAGTATCAGAAATAGTCCCAAACTGCACAGTGTTAAAGCCTTCACTAGATAGCCCAAGTACAACAACACAGACAGGGACCGAGAGGGCTTGACCTGTGAGCCCAAATATGAATACAAAAAAGGGGTTTGTCCCTGTGTGGTGTGTCACAAGGTAAATAGGAGCTAAAGTCACTGTAGTGAATATAAAAACTTCACAGACCCAATTGGATAATTTATGTTCAAACAGTCGTGTCTGATGCAAATGTGACCCCCTCCTCTCACCTCTGTTACGTCCGGTCCTGGGGGCAGGAACATTGAAACCTGTCAGCGGTATGCTCGTTATGCCGGTGGCTCTTTGCCTTCAGCCTATCTGGTAAAGCTTT
Organism: Bombina bombina; assembly: GCF_027579735.1. NCBI lineage: Eukaryota > Metazoa > Chordata > Amphibia > Anura > Bombinatoridae > Bombina > Bombina bombina. The sequence goes on from NC_069506.1 coordinate 64,856,054, forward strand.
CAAGCTGCATCCGCTGATGGTGCCTGTACTCCCTCGTCAGACGTGTCAGGAGGTAGGGGGGCGGGAACCGGCAAACTCTACCCTGTACTTTCCTTTTGATGTGATTGGTCCAGAAGACGTCCTCTATTCAGACGCTCCCTCCTGATTGGAGTGAAATCGATTTCAGCCAATCCTCAAGTGAATAGGGGAAGCCCGGCTGCAGGGTCTGTTCAGCAGTGTGGAAGTTAGGGATAGTGTGAGGAGCAGTCTCCTCTCTCAGTGCTCACGCTGATAGGTCACAGAAACAGAGCAAAAAGGAGATGCGGAGCACTGAGTAAAATAAAAAGTCTCTTTATTATTGTAGAATTATTAAAAGACGAAAAAATTCAAGGAGTTAGGGTGCTATTCCTTGCAATTGGGTTCAGCTCAAACAGCTGCTGACATGTTTCGGCATTCCGCCGTTATCAAAGCTGCTGGACTGTGTAGGGAAAAGCCCTCTTTTAAAACACAATGGCTGAATCCAATTGGGCACTAGTAAAAAGGGGAAGAATTTCTTATTAACCCCTTATAGCCTGTACAAAAAAGGGTAAATAATAATACTTCACAAATACAGATAATTGTAATAAACCATGAGCACATTTTTGTACACACTTTAGCAATAGTAACATACAAAAGCCATAAAGGATCAGTGTTACAGGAATATAATCCGCATTTTGCATATAAACCCAAAATCATATATTCACTATTAGCTTATAAATTTGCAATAAACCTTATGATCATTAGTGGGATTGTACACATTTATGTCATATGAACAATCCTATGTAAAGAATATTAAACTAGTCTGTACCACTTTAAGGTTAACTCCTGGGAGTAAGTGTCCGGCAAATCTATCCTAGAACAGTTAACTCCCTACATATGTTACTATTCAGCCAACTTGAATGAACTAAAAAGAGTGGTTATTGTGTGTCATAAATGAATTAAAGGGATTTCTGAGTGTCAAAAAAGAAAAAAAAAAAATATATATATAATAGACATCATAAAAATATGAAAATATAAAGGGATAATGATCCTGTACTTATAGAAGGACATGAGACCCCTACTTAGTTTATTGTAAAAGTGAATGAAAGATTTAAAGGGGTAGGAGTCTGAGTATAATTATATTGGTAATACATATATGTACCAGTTAAGGATACGTAATTTACAATCTAACAGATTGATGGATAGTGTGGAGTTGTGTTAAGCATCTAGTTCACTCCCAATGGTTGATCAGATCATACATTGAATTTAACCCTGTTGGGTGTCTGGTCTTCAATGTAAAGATCCAAAAGATCTCTCGTTTGGATAATAGTTTATCCCTGTCACCTCCTTTGGGTGGTTTTAGGACCTTCTCTATGCATGTCCAACGAAAGGTTTCAGAACTTTTATTGTGTATAGATGTAAAGTGTTGGACCAGGGGGGTGCTTGCTTTTCCCACCCTTATGCTTGAGAGATGTTCCCTAATTCTTGATCTGACTTCCCTGGTTGTGAGTCCAATATATTGTTTGGCACACTCTGTGCATGATGCCAGATAGATTGTGTAGGTAGACCTACAGTTGAGACACATATTAATAGGAAAAGAGTGACCAGTTACAGAGGATCTGAACTGATCACCCATTTCCACTTTTTCACAGGCAACACAATCTCTCTTGTGGCATTTGAACATTCCCTTCTGGGTGAGCCAAGAAGACTCATTCCTTATGGTATCCTTCCCAATTCTGGTTGGAGAGACCATATTCCCTATTGTTTTACTTCTCCGGTAAGTGAAGTGGCAAGACTTGGGGGTTAGATCCGCCAATCCTTCATCAGCTCTGAGCATAACCAGATGTTTCTTGATTATCTCACAAATCTGAGGATACTGCTCTGAATGGTCAGTTACAAAGTAAAGGTCATTCTGCATGTCATTCCCTCTGCTCTGCTTTGTTTTGGGATATAGTAAATCCCTTCTATCAATCTTCCTGACCTCATTCAATGTTGATGTTATGCAATTGTTAGCATAACCCCTTGCCTTGAGCCTATCCGATAGTTTTTTCGCTTCAACCTCAAAGTTGTCTAATTCTGAGCAATTCCGTTTTAAACGGATGAACTGACCCTTGATGATGCCTTTAAATACGCTTTTGGGGTGACAGCTTGTTGCATGTAGCAATGTGTTGCCAGAAATTGGCTTTCTAAATGCTGTGCTACGTATTTTTTCACCAATTACCCCCAAAAGGGTTACATCAAGGTAGTTGATGCTCGTACTGTTGGACTCCGAAGTAAAACTCAGTCCCAGGTCGTTTTCATTGAGGAGATCAAGAAAAGTGGATAACTCATCTGTGCTCCCTTTCCATATGAATAGGAGGTCATCAATGAACCTCCTATAAAAAACCACTTTAGAGCAGAGGGGGTTCCCACCTCCATAGATGTGGTCCTGCTCCCACCAACCCATGTATAGGTTGGCATAGGAAGGGGCAAATTCTATAAGTACAGGATCATTATCCCTTTATATTTTCATATTTTTATGATGTCTATTATATATATATTTTTTTTTTTTCTTTTTTGACACTCAGAAATCCCTTTAATTCATTTATGACACACAATAACCACTCTTTTTAGTTCATTCAAGTTGGCTGAATAGTAACATATGTAGGGAGTTAACTGTTCTAGGATAGATTTGCCGGACACTTACTCCCAGGAGTTAACCTTAAAGTGGTACAGACTAGTTTAATATTCTTTACATAGGATTGTTCATATGACATAAATGTGTACAATCCCACTAATGATCATAAGGTTTATTGCAAATTTATAAGCTAATAGTGAATATATGATTTTGGGTTTATATGCAAAATGCGGATTATATTCCTGTAACACTGATCCTTTATGGCTTTTGTATGTTACTATTGCTAAAGTGTGTACAAAAATGTGCTCATGGTTTATTACAATTATCTGTATTTGTGAAGTATTATTATTTACCCTTTTTTGTACAGGCTATAAGGGGTTAATAAGAAATTCTTCCCCTTTTTACTAGTGCCCAATTGGATTCAGCCATTGTGTTTTAAAAGAGGGCTTTTCCCTACACAGTCCAGCAGCTTTGATAACGGCGGAATGCCGAAACATGTCAGCAGCTGTTTGAGCTGAACCCAATTGCAAGGAATAGCACCCTAACTCCTTGAATTTTTTCGTCTTTTAATAATTCTACAATAATAAAGAGACTTTTTATTTTACTCAGTGCTCCGCATCTCCTTTTTGCTCTGTTTCTGTGACCTATCAGCGTGAGCACTGAGAGAGGAGACTGCTCCTCACACTATCCCTAACTTCCACACTGCTGAACAGACCCTGCAGCCGGGCTTCCCCTATTCACTTGAGGATTGGCTGAAATCGATTTCACTCCAATCAGGAGGGAGCGTCTGAATAGAGGACGTCTTCTGGACCAATCACATCAAAAGGAAAGTACAGGGTAGAGTTTGCCGGTTCCCGCCCCCCTACCTCCTGACACGTCTGACGAGGGAGTACAGGCACCATCAGCGGATGCAGCTTGAAAGCTTTACCAGATAGGCTGAAGGCAAAGAGCCACCGGCATAACGAGCATACCGCTGACAGGTTTCAATGTTCCTGCCCCCAGGACCGGACGTAACAGAGGTGAGAGGAGGGGGTCACATTTGCATCAGACACGACTGTTTGAACATAAATTATCCAATTGGGTCTGTGAAGTTTTTATATTCACTACAGTGACTTTAGCTCCTATTTACCTTGTGACACACCACACAGGGACAAACCCCTTTTTTGTATTCATATTTGGGCTCACAGGTCAAGCCCTCTCGGTCCCTGTCTGTGTTGTTGTACTTGGGCTATCTAGTGAAGGCTTTAACACTGTGCAGTTTGGGACTATTTCTGATACTAACCACTGTGTTAGGGATAATGGAGAATAGGGTGTTAACAGAAACCAATACAGGAAACATTGTCACCATGAACTTTTACTCACTGAGAAATGCTAGTGAGAGGGATTCTAATTTTGATCTTGCTGAAAACTTTTTTACAATGGACAGGACACAACAAAGACTTAATACCCTTTTTGAAGAAATGGAACTTTTAATAAATAATGAGAACAAATACAAGTGGGATGTTTGGACTATGGAAAACTATTTAAAGCTTAAACTTATACCGAGAGGCTTGAGAATCAATAAATACCCCACTTTTTATACAGAGGACAGAGACTTTATAAATGCATGGAATGAGACTCTGTCAGATTGCTCCTGGAATCTCATGCGGCTCCTCATTACATACAAAAATAAACAGATTCAAGAAATTACTATTAAAATTAGTCAGGTTCAAGAGGAGCTGAATAAGAGATGTGATCACACTGATTTTGCTAGGTTTGATAACTTGCTACAAGAAGCTGTTGCAGAAGCTAAATCTCTTTTACTTGAAATAAAACACTCAAAATACATTAGAGATCAGACAGATTTCAATAACAACACAATGTATATTTGGAATAAAAGGGAAAGAGCACAAAAATATAGAGAGAATAACCACAATCATGGGGTCCCCAATAGGGGTAGAGGTTTTAGAGGCAGACGCAGGGGTAGGGGCAGAGGTAGACAGCAACGAAGAATTAGATTTTCTGACAGTGAGGCTGACTCAGGGGGAGAGAGTTCTACATCAGGAGAAGATGAAGGATTTATTCCAGAGCCTTTTCCTCATGGCAGTACTGTACCCAGTGCCCCACCTAATCAATATAAACAAAATCAAGGTCAACATACCAATGTGTTTAACCTGCCCACTATACCTCCAGAAAAGACAGTATTATTACCACCACCCATATTAAAAAATGCTGCACCACCTTCTAGATACATTCCGCAAACATCTGATACTGTACAAATGAAAGAAGCACCTAACAATTCAGAAAGTGTGGAAATTCACCAGGTTTTTTCCCTTCCCCCCCCGCAAGGCGACGGGGGGGGAGAAGGGGCAAAAGCACCAAAAAAGGGGGGGTACACGCTCAGGAGAAACCAGAGGGGCCAGAGAAAGACGAGATATCAGTAATTAACTTATCTGCTTACAATTTAAATGCCACAGAAATCAAGGTGCTGAGCCTTGGATTAGGATTTGTTCCTACTAATACTTTTAATCTGTTCAACACTTTGATCGATGTGAACAGACTGATACGAAAAATTACCTTGAGGAAATATTTTTCCACCAGGTCTGCCATGGATACAGTGGAAGTTGATGCTGTGGGAGCTATGGCTACCATTAACCCCAACACTGCAGAAGGTCTGGAATTTCAAGACCTCTGTGGATTGTCAACACTAGAAGCATTAAATACTTCTGAGACTGATATACTAACACATTCTTCTAATAGATTCCCCAAGTTCAAATGTCCCTCACGATTTTACCCCATACATGCTAGGGGATCCATTATCGAAAAGTTCCAAAATAGGGTAGAGGCTGACTTAAGTAGGCTCCACTACACGGATAAAAATAAAAAACACAATCTTACCATTAGGGAGAGGGAGGCTTTGGCTGCCTTGGGAAACAATCCCGACCTTGTGATTAGAGCAGCGGACAAAGGTGGGTCTGTGGTGGTAATGAATAAAACAGACTTCATTAATGAGGCACACAGACAACTGCATAATGCCCATGACTATCGGGTATTAAGCATGGATCCCACTACCACCTTCAAGAAAAAACTGGATAATTTGATTGATGATGGCATAGAGGCAGGTTTCTTGAATGAAGAAACCAGTATTTATCTATCGGTAAATACTCCCACCGTCCCAACCTTTAACCTTTTACCAAAGGTCCACAAGTCGCTTGACAATGTGGTAGGGAGGCCCATCGTCAGTGGCATAGGCTCTCTCCTGGAACATACTTCGGAGTGGCTAGACCAGGTCTTGCAACCTATGGTTCCTAATTTATGGAGCTACACAAGAGACACTATGCATATTCTGAAACTACTTGAGAATATCAAATGGGAAAAAGACTTTATCTGGCTAACAGTTGACGTTAAGTCACTGTATTCGTCAATCCCACACACTAAGGGTCTAGAGGCCCTGTCCTGGTTCCTTCACAAGTACCATGGCCAAGAGCCTGATTTTTGTGAATATGTGCTCCGCATGGCTGAGTTTCTCTTATCCCACAATTACTTTGAGTTTGAGGGGGTGTTCTACCTCCAGATTTGTGGGACTGCGATGGGGGCAAAATTTGCCCCTTCCTATGCCAACCTATACATGGGTTGGTGGGAGCAGGACCACATCTATGGAGGTGGGAACCCCCTCTGCTCTAAAGTGGTTTTTTATAGGAGGTTCATTGATGACCTCCTATTCATATGGAAAGGGAGCACAGATGAGTTATCCACTTTTCTTGATCTCCTCAATGAAAACGACCTGGGACTGAGTTTTACTTCGGAGTCCAACAGTACGAGCATCAACTACCTTGATGTAACCCTTTTGGGGGTAATTGGTGAAAAAATACGTAGCACAGCATTTAGAAAGCCAATTTCTGGCAACACATTGCTACATGCAACAAGCTGTCACCCCAAAAGCGTATTTAAAGGCATCATCAAGGGTCAGTTCATCCGTTTAAAACGGAATTGCTCAGAATTAGACAACTTTGAGGTTGAAGCGAAAAAACTATCGGATAGGCTCAAGGCAAGGGGTTATGCTAACAATTGCATAACATCAACATTGAATGAGGTCAGGAAGATTGATAGAAGGGATTTACTATATCCCAAAACAAAGCAGAGCAGAGGGAATGACATGCAGAATGACCTTTACTTTGTAACTGACCATTCAGAGCAGTATCCTCAGATTTGTGAGATAATCAAGAAACATCTGGTTATGCTCAGAGCTGATGAAGGATTGGCGGATCTAACCCCCAAGTCTTGCCACTTCACTTACCGGAGAAGTAAAACAATAGGGAATATGGTCTCTCCAACCAGAATTGGGAAGGATACCATAAGGAATGAGTCTTCTTGGCTCACCCAGAAGGGAATGTTCAAATGCCACAAGAGAGATTGTGTTGCCTGTGAAAAAGTGGAAATGGGTGATCAGTTCAGATCCTCTGTAACTGGTCACTCTTTTCCTATTAATATGTGTCTCAACTGTAGGTCTACCTACACAATCTATCTGGCATCATGCACAGAGTGTGCCAAACAATATATTGGACTCACAACCAGGGAAGTCAGATCAAGAATTAGGGAACATCTCTCAAGCATAAGGGTGGGAAAAGCAAGCACCCCCCTGGTCCAACACTTTACATCTATACACAATAAAAGTTCTGAAACCTTTCGTTGGACATGCATAGAGAAGGTCCTAAAACCACCCAAAGGAGGTGACAGGGATAAACTATTATCCAAACGAGAGATCTTTTGGATCTTTACATTGAAGACCAGACACCCAACAGGGTTAAATTCAATGTATGATCTGATCAACCATTGGGAGTGAACTAGATGCTTAACACAACTCCACACTATCCATCAATCTGTTAGATTGTAAATTACGTATCCTTAACTGGTACATATATGTATTACCAATATAATTATACTCAGACTCCTACCCCTTTAAATCTTTCATTCACTTTTACAATAAACTAAGTAGGGGTCTCATGTCCTTCTATAAGTACAGGATCATTATCCCTTTATATTTTCATATTTTTATGATGTCTATTATATATATATTTTTTTTTTTTTCTTTTTTGACACTCAGAAATCCCTTTAATTCATTTATGACACACAATAACCACTCTTTTTAGTTCATTCAAGTTGGCTGAATAGTAACATATGTAGGGAGTTAACTGTTCTAGGATAGATTTGCCGGACACTTACTCCCAGGAGTTAACCTTAAAGTGGTACAGACTAGTTTAATATTCTTTACATAGGATTGTTCATATGACATAAATGTGTACAATCCCACTAATGATCATAAGGTTTATTGCAAATTTATAAGCTAATAGTGAATATATGATTTTGGGTTTATATGCAAAATGCGGATTATATTCCTGTAACACTGATCCTTTATGGCTTTTGTATGTTACTATTGCTAAAGTGTGTACAAAAATGTGCTCATGGTTTATTACAATTATCTGTATTTGTGAAGTATTATTATTTACCCTTTTTTGTACAGGCTATAAGGGGTTAATAAGAAATTCTTCCCCTTTTTACTAGTGCCCAATTGGATTCAGCCAATGTGTTTTAAAAGAGGGCTTTTCCCTACACAGTCCAGCAGCTTTGATAACGGCGGAATGCCGAAACATGTCAGCAGCTGTTTGAGCTGAACCCAATTGCAAGGAATAGCACCCTAACTCCTTGAATTTTTTCGTCTTTTAATAATTCTACAATAATAAAGAGACTTTTTATTTTACTCAGTGCTCCGCATCTCCTTTTTGCTCTATATATATATATACACATACATTCAAATCCAACCGGGCCTAGCACTCACGGTAACCGTCTCAAACCGGGGTACACTACAAATACTTGCATATAACAAAAGAAGGAAGGCACTCTCCGGATTTACATAGGGGTAATCTTTTTAATCCCTCGTCACATTATTGGAGCTATATATATATATATATATATATATATATATATATATATACCATACTATTCTTTCCAAAAGTCTTATTGGTTTTATCTTTTACAACAGTAAAGAAGTAAGTAAATTATTTAAATTTTTCCCTTTTATTTCAATGTTCTCTTATTACTTAGCTGCTTTTTTCAGACATCCATTAGTGTAGTGCATTTAAAAGTTTGGTAGAACAGCTGGTATTGCTTCATGTTACACTGCGCCATGATTCTCATGTGGATATGTTTAATTGATAGGTCATGTCAGTGCTTGTATAGGCAATTTATTTTCACTGGTGGCTTTGGGAAACTTGTGAAAGTCAAAACTAATGTTGGCATCCATTCTTTTTTGTTCATTTGTTTTCAAGTTGAATTTAGATCTGTTTCAGTATTTTGTTACATGTATCCTACAGTAATTAAAGGGACATTAAACAGTTTGTGACTGTAATATAAAATGTTTTGTTATGCATAGTAAAAGCATTTTGGAAAATACTTTATTTTCTGTAATTTAACCATGAAAGTTGTTGGTTCTCTAAATTTAACAGAGGTTTTTTTTTTTTTAAAGTAATGGATGCTGCCATGTTTGAACCTAGGTTTTCTACTTATCTTTCTCTCCACTTGAGATGAATTAGGGACATATCTAAAACAGGCAATAAAATAGAGTTTGCAAACAAGGTTGTGTAGAATCCTTGTTCAGTTGTTTTTTAACAATCCTGGGCTAGATTACAAGTGGTGCGTAAGTTAGGGTTTTCGCTTGAGTGATAACACTGCGAGAAGTAAAGATTTTGGAGACGTATTAAAAGTTGAAAGTAAATCTTTTGTGCGCAAGGAAACCAGATGTGTGTTAACATCAGGACGTTGGAAACAGTGACCGCACTAACTTATTATCCACATAGACATCAATGGACACTTATCGCTCGTATGCTAACCTGATAGGAGTTATTAATATTTTACATTCCAAAGTTTTTAACATATAGGAAAGTGTTATTTTAATTTTAAATATATATATTTATATACATATATCTGTATATATTCATATACAGTAGATATATAGGTAAAGATATATATCTTACATTAAAGGGACACTGAACCCAATTTTTTTCTTTTGTGATTCAGATAAAGCATGCAATTTTAAGCAACCTTCTAATTTACTCCTATTATCAATTTTTTTTCGTTCTCTTGCTATCTTTATTTGAAATAAAAGCCATCTAAGCTTTTTTGGGTTAAGAACTCTGGACAGCACTTTTTGATTGGTGGATGGATTTTTTCCACCAATCAGCAAGGACAACCCAGGTTGTTCACCAAAATGGACCGGCATCTAAACTTAGATTCTTGCATTTCAAATAAAGATACCAAGAGAATAAAGAAAATGTGATAATAGGAGTAAATTAGAAAGTTGCTTAAAAATTCATGCTCTATCTGAATCACAAAAGAAAAATTTTGGGTTCAGTGTCCCTTTAATGTAAAATATGCATAACACACTTCGGGTTGCACACTGTAGGTCTATTGTTGTGTCTGGTTAGCGCAAATGAAGATTTAGTTATTCTAATGGTGCGTTATTTAAATATTAAATATAAAATATTGAAAAAAATATTAATAGCGGTTTGCATATTTTACATTCCAATGTTCTTTAAGAATATGTCCTTTTTTATATTTAAATATATATTTCTAAGTATTGCCTCTTTTCCATTGAGGCATTAAAAATGGAGCCGTAAGCTATCAAAGTTTCAGACAGCTGAAAATAATAATAAACTCCATTTTAAAACCAGGTTTCCATTTAAATATTTTTCGCAGTACGTCATTCTTTTCGGGTATGTGTAAGTTAACATTGTGTTAGAGCTTCCATCCATTGTTGATAATAGGAGTAAATTAGAAAGCTGCTTAAAATTACATGGTCCATCTGAATCATAAAAGAAAAACAATTAAGTTTTTATATCCCTTTAAGCTTTATATACAATCATATATGTTCAACGTTGTTTGTACATTGTTGTTTCTTAAATCCAGCTTGTTGCTACATATATAGACGTGCCAGTCTCCATATATTTAAACATCCAAAAGTTATGAAAAAATAACTGTCATTGCATTACTCATAAATTAGAATATGCATAGTGAGGAATATGTATAAAATATGTTGTCTCCTCCATTTTCAGACAGCGCCAATTTAGAGGGTGCAGGCACTTCTTAACAGTAGTAACCCCCAAAATGCCTTCTGGGGTCATATTTAAAAGTTCCAGAGAGGTGTTTCTGTGTGTGTGTGTAAATGTATATGTGTGTGTATGTGCGTAACGCGTCCGTCAGTTGCGCACGCATCCTCAAAGGAATGCTGGCAGCGCGAAGCAGCCAAAAGAATGTTGGCTGCGCGTGCAGCCAAAATAATTCACCCGGATGCAGTGGATTCCGAAAATGACAGGGTGGTGAAAGAATCCAAAGATGGATTCTTTCACCACCCTGTCATTTTCGGAATCCCCCGGGATGCAGCAAAAGGCAAACGGAGCATTAAAAAAAAAAAACCTAACCTCCCGCAATAAGTATTAAAAAAAAAACCTAACTGCCCGCAATAAGCATAAAAAAAAAACGTAACCGCCTTCAATCAGCATTAAAAAAAAAAAAACCTAACCGCCCACAATAAGCATTAAGAAAAAAACAAACAACCAACTACCTAATAAAATTATTAACCCCTAAATCGCCAACCCCAACATCACAAACTACCTAATACATCTATTAACCCCTAAACCGCCATTAACCCACATCCCTAATTAACCTAATAAATCGATTAACCCCTAAACCGCCATTAATCCACATTCAAATAACATAATAAATCTATTAACCCCTAAACCGCCAAATCCCACAACGCAAATAACTAATCACTAAGCCCCCTAAATTAACCCCATTACATAAATTAAAATAATCCTAAATTACAATTAAAATAAAAAACCTAACTACTTTAAAAAAAGAAAACTAAATTTAAACTAATCTAACATTACAGAAAATAAAAAAGTCTAACATTACACAAAATAATAAACCACATTATCCAAAACAGAAAAATTAAACCTAATCCCCATGAAAATACCCCCCAAAATAAAAACACCCCCTAATCTAAGAATAAACTACCAATAGCCCTTAAAAGTAAAGTAAAACCCACCACCCACCAAACCCCCCAAAATAAAAACACCTGACACTAAAAAAATCTAAACTACCCATTGCCCCTAAAAGGGCATTTGTATGGGCATTGCCCTTAAAAGGGCATTCAGCTCTTTTACAGCACCCAAATCTCTAATCTTAAAAATAAAAAATAAACCAAAAAATAATTAAAAACCCTAACACTAAGCCCCAAATAGGTACTCACGGTTCCTGAAGTCCAGCGGAGAAGGTCTTCTTCCAGACCAGTCCATCACATTCTATCTTCATCCACAGCGAAGGCAGCGTGGAGCGGAAGTATGGAGCGGTCTTCCCAGATGTGGAGATCCTCGGCAGCGTGGAGACTCCTCTTCATGCGATCGTCCACGGCACACTGAAGATTGAATGCAAGCTACCCCATATTTATTGGAGTTTCTTGCATTCCTATTGGCTGATATTTTAAAATCAGCCAATAGGATGAGAGCTAATGAAATCTTATTGGCTGATTTGAATAGCCAATAGGATTTCAGTAGCTCTAATCCCATTGGCTGATTTCAAAATTTCAGCCAATAGGAATGCAAGGTACCCCAAATTGATTGCGGTACCTTGCATTCAATCTTCAGTCTACTAAACATACAGCAAAAGCTGCGCTATGCCACTCCTAGGCACGGTAAATGTTATGAGAAGATATTCTCAAACCCTCCGTAACCGGCTAAGGACCTTGTGATGTGGTGATTGTGCCTGCTAATATTTTACATTTTGTATGTGCATTTGATTGCACTTTTATCTGTGTTTGAATTAAACAATATTACTCTTAGAGTGGGATGCGCTCTGTTTCTTTTTGTATTCTTGCAATCTTCAGTCTACGATGAACAACGGATGAAGTGGAGCCTCCATGCCGCCGAGGAACGCCTCCGCTACCGCTGAGGATCCAGGCATCAGGAACACAGCTCCGCACCTCCGCGCCCCCTTCACTCTAGATGAAGATAGAAGATGATGGATCCGCATGGAAGAAGACCTTCTCCGTCAGACTTCAGGAACAATGAGTACCTATTTTGGACTTAGGTTTAGGCTTTTTTATTTAAATTTTTGGGGTGTTTTTTTTTTAGATTAGTTTTTTTAGGCTTGAAAAAGAGCTGATTGCTCTTTTAAGGGCAATGCCCATACAAATGCCCCTTTAGGGGCAATGGGAAGTTTAGTTTGTTTTAGTGTTAGTTTTTTTTTAGGGGGGGTTTGGTGGGTGGGGTTTTTTTACAGTTAGGGGGATTTAGTATTTTTTAAAGGTAAAAGAGCTGTTTAACTTAGGGCAATGCCCTACAAAAGGATATTGGTAGTATAGTATTAGATTAGGTGGTGTTTTTATTTTTGGGGGGTATTTTTATAGGGCTATTAGTTTAGGTTTATTTTTTTTATTTTGGATACCTTTGTTTATTTTTTTGTAACTTTAGCTTGGGGGTTGTAGTTTTTAAACATAGATTACCCTCTGGGCAGGCTTATCGCCTAGTATTTTTTTAACAGTGTTGGTTATGCAAAACTGGGAAATGGTAAGTAAAGGGATTATCTTTTTTTTTTTTTAAACAATAGCATTTTTGGTGTTTACTTTCCTTTTAATGAACTATTCTATATGCTTCCGAATATATATTTAAATAAGTTGAAAGGCAGTACTATTATTACATGTTCATTGATCTACTCAGGTCAAAGAAATAAGTAAGCAAAGGAGAAACCGTATTTTGAAAAATAAACACAGAATTAGGTAAAGATGGGGTCCACCCCCTACTGTGCACCGTTGGGCGCCTATATATCAAGCTCCGAATGGAGCTTGATGCCCCGTCACAAAGACCGCTGCTCCATAACCTGTCCGCCTGCTCTGAGCAGGCGGACATACATCGCCAGAAATCAACCCGATCGAGTATGATTGGGTTGTTTGACACCCCCCTGCTGGCGGCCTATTGGCCGCGAGTCTGCAGGAGGCGGCGTTGCACCAGCTGCTCTTGGGAGCTGCTGGTGCAATGCTGAATACGGCGAGCGTATTGCTCGCCGTATTCAGCGAGGTCTGTCCGACAGACCTTGATAACTTGGGGCCTTGATATTTAGTTTTGTGGTCATCTTTATTATTTTAAATGTGTGATTATTTTTAAAGATTGGCACATATGTAATAGCTAAATTAGCAAAACATAATTATAGAAATCTTCCAAAGTAGTTTAGTTTTTTTTTTTTAATATGAATTCCTAGAAAACTCTGTTTTGATTGTTTCAGAATATCAAGAGCAAAAGCTACTAGGTATGTGCATTTGGATGCTTCATTAGTATCCGAATGCGAAGAAAGCAGTTGCTTGTGGCGTTTTGTCTCATTTCGGAGCTGGATATCTTCTTGTGGAAATACAAATCTGAAAAGAGACAAATGGCACGAGCAACCATCTTCGCATTTGATTGCTAACAAAACATCCAAACGCACATTCCTAATAGCTACTTCAAATTAGTTTAGAATTTCAAGTTGACATATGCAAGATTAAAAAATACTTACTCCCTCTAGCATGTAGAACATCTTGGAGAAATAAACTAAATCTTTTTAACATTTAAATAAAGCTTACTGACTTTGAATAATTGTTGTTTAGTTTCTCCAATTAGAGATTGCATCAATAATTATTACCTTCAATACATTTTAAGTGAAATTTTCTGCCTTTTCTGATTAAACCAGAAAGTTTTGTGATCTGTTTTCTGCAAACATGCTTTAAATTAGACTATTTCTTTAATTCTGTACGAAACTATTTTACCACAAGAGGGCAATGGATCATTGTTAAATTATTTTACAGTCTATTTATTAGATGTGTTTCTGCATCTAAGCAGTGCTGTATTTAAAAAAAAATATATATGTACAGAAGATAGTGCAGACTGACCTTCTTAAAAAAAAAAAACATTAATATGAATAATCAACTTAAAATACCTTCCATTACAAATGTAATATGCGTAATCCTGAACAATAGTACAGTTAGTGGTTTGAAATTAGATTGCAAGCCCATCCAGTTGAATTTTGCAAGAACAGATTGTGTAACTATGTTTAAAATTGGCCTCCTCAGGAGATAACCACAGTAACAGCAGTATAAAAAGTCAGCATGGAAAAAGATTTGTAACTGAAAACTATGATTTTAATTCAGACCTGTTTTGTGACACGATTGTTGTGCCAAAGTAGCTTTAAAATATATTTTATTATATTTTACTGGTCTTTTTTAAAAACAATACAGAACATGGACAATATAAATAGTTATTTAAAAACATGATTTTGCATATGAAAATATGTTTGCCAGGTGTCTAGTATTTATTTAATTGGACGATGGACGGTCTAGTATTTTTACTGCCTGTCCAACAAAAGTAGTGTAAAAAAATGGATACTAATTGGATTGGTCTGATCTGGGGTCCAGTTTGGGCATATAATTAACACGGTCTTTAAGCAGTCATTTTGATCTGAGGTTCCATGTGGTCATATGACTGATACCGATCTGATCTGAGGTCCATTATTGGCATATGGCTTGCCAGAGCTTCTGGATAATGAGGTCTAAGCTGAGGTTCCATGTGGTCATATGACTGATAAGGGTAACAGGTCAATAGTTCTGATCTGAAGTCCATTATGGGAATATAACTTGCAAGAGCTTCTGGATAATGAGGTCTGAGCTGAGGTTTCATGTGATCATATGACTGATACCAATCTGATCTGAGGTCCATTATTGGCATATGGCTTGCCAGAGCTTCTGGATAATGAGGTCTGAGCTGAGGTTTCATGTGGTCATATGACTGATAGGGTTACCAGATCAATTGTTCTGATCTGATGTCCATTATGGACGTATAACTCACCAGATGTGCAGATAATGAGGTCTGATCTGACGTTCTATGTGGATATGATATGTCTGACAAGAGCTGCAGAACGATGAGTTCTGATCTAGGTTAGATAATTACCCTTTGTACCACTTTCCCTGTATCAGCTCTGGTTGTCCAGTAGAAATGGCAATGCTAATATAAAATGAGAGAGTAACCTAGCTATTCCTTGACAATGCAGGATTCAAGGAGGAATGATCATTCTTAAAACTTATCAAGTAGATGTTTAGTGGACACGTTAATGATGCATCAGAAGATACATCTGTACAAGGAAAACCATATTAAGCATGGTAAATAACAATTACCAACAGGGGTGGAGAAAAACACAAAAATTAAAAGAATCAATCATTATTATAGCTCCGACTTTACTCTGTGTTTGTTAGAGGTGCAGGAAGTGTATAGTGCAAAAATGTACCCCCCCCCATACAATGCTTAATTATTAATAGTGAAAATTTGCTTTTATGGTCAAATTAGCTTTGTTCTATTGGTATCCTTTGTTGAAGAGTAAACATATGTAGGCTCATTGGACATCAGGAGAGTGCATGTCTTTAGCACTCTATGGCAGCAGTGTCTGCAACAATATATTGCAGTTATACATTGTTGCAAATATTGTTGCCATAGAGTGCCAAAGACGTGCACTCTCCTGACATCCTATGAGCATACCTAAGTTTACTGTTCAACAAAGGATACCAAGAGTACAAAGCGAATTGTAAAGATGATAGAAATAAAATGGAAACTCGTGCAAAATTGTGTGCTCTATATGAACCATGAAAGTTTAATTTTGACTTTACTGTCCCTTTAAATTTGATCATTATAGTTTTTCACTACCCCCAGAAAAGCTAAGGTCCATCCTTCAGGACTCTGATCCTGCAACAATCTACAACGTGATTGCTCTATTAGCGCAATAACTCATTTAAAGGGATAGTAAAGTCCAAATTAAACTTTTTTTTTTTTTAAATAATTTTTTATTGAGGTTTTGCAATAAAGAGTACATACAATGGTAGCCTTGTAAAGATAAAGATAGGTGTATCATTATGCAATAAACATTGTCGTATATAAAACAAAGAATAAAAAGAATCATAAATGAAAAAGAGACATAACAATGTATAACAACAACTAGGGTTCTGAAACCTCCATTTTCTGGATACAATAGTTTAATTGGTTGGTCAACTGGATGGCCACTTATGGGCCTTTTAAGTACGAGGAATTAAACAGACATATGGTAACAAAATTGGCAGCCACATATGGGCTTTGGGATAGCCAATAACAATCAGCGGTTAAGCACCGCTTTACAAATGGGTTATTGGACTAGAATATATAGTAAGGGGGTAGAAAAAGATCAATGGGCGATAGCCGTTCAGAGTAAAGTGGGGGTCGAGTACAGGGTGGGGGGGGCAGCTGGTAGGGCATAGTGGTACATAAAGTAAAATAAGGTCAAATTGTATATACATTTGGAATAAATTCTAGGAAAGATGGCTTTCTATTTGTATGATAGGGAGGGGAGAAACATAGACCAAATCAGGAGTCAAAGACAGTATATTACTTGTCCTCCAAAAATTGTAAGTATAAAGAGCTGGGTATCTAGCAGTGTTGCTACAACAATTTAATAGTATAAATACGTTGAGATTAAGACTCCTTATAACATGTCATGACTACATAATTGCCCTGTCGGAGGTAACTAGGAATGGGCCAAATAAGGTAACTGTTTAGTATAATGTTTATATTCTATTATCTCCCTTCAGGGAATTGCCCACTGCAGCAAGAAATGTCTTGAGCTTGCATATGTGAATGTACACTTCAAAATTGGAAAATCCGGACCTACATGCACAGATCTGAAGCTTATTAGTAATAGTTTAAATATGAACCAGTAAACTCTCGCTAAATCTAAAGCATCATAGCGATGTGTAAAATAGGCTAGATTGGAGCCTATATTACAGAAGTAAAAAGGATCTAATAAAGAAAGATAAAAAAAAGTAATTGTAGGAAAGAATGCTAGATATGAGGCAAATTAGTTAAACTGCAATACATCTATGCATAAATACAGCAGTAAATAAAATATAATAGTGGGAATAACCTGAGATATGCTGATCAGTATAAGAGGTGTCAACCACCTGCATTATATATAAAATAGCAGTAGCAAATATACAATAATTGTGCATTTATATTAACGGGTCATTTTAAAGCATCGAAGAATAGAGATACATATGTTATGTATTTGTCACCAGTTTACTGAAACTAGCATCTGACTCTTAAATCTTCATTGGTGAATGTATTGCTAGACTAGGCAATGGATTATACTGGGGAAGGGGCAAGAAACGCGGTAACTAATATATAAGAAATAACCTGCAACCGTGTAAGTAGCTTAAGGGAAGATAGCTCTCAGCGATAATAACCTACTATAAAATGCAGGGAGTGGATAAAGAATTATGGTCTAGTGTTTATGTCCTCCAGTGCTTGGTTTAAAGGGATACTAAACCCAATTTTTTTATTTCATGATTCAGATAGAGCATGAGATTTTAAGCACCTTTCTAATTTACTCCTATTATCAATTTTTCTTTGTTCTCATGCTATCTTGATTTGAAAAAGCAGTACTGTAAGCTTTAGAGCCGGACCATTTTTTTGTTCAGCACCTGGGTAGCACTTGCTGATTTGTGGCTAAATGTAGCAAACCAATCCGCAAGTGCTACCCAGGTGCAGAACTAAAAATGGGCCGGCTCCTAACCTTTCATTACTGCTTTTTCAAATCAAGATAACATGAGAACAAAGAAAAATTGATAATAGGAGTAAATTAGAGAGTTGCTTAAAATTGCATGCTCTATCTGAATCATGAAAGAAAAAAATGTGGGATTTGTATCCCTTTAAAAGTAATAATAAAACTGCACAAGCATTTCAGATTGTAAATTTGTCATTAAAGTGTGAGCAACAGGAGTATTATTGTGGTATAGCCCTTTTAAAGTTGAAAATGGAGATAAAATTTTCATCAACTAATCTCCCGTCTGGTGTCTGAGATAGTCCTGCCCACACAGCTGAGAGCCGCCTAGTATGAGATATAGCATATATCAGGCACCTCTATATCCCTAATAGAATTGGTATCTGAGGAAATGTATATCTATAGAAACAGAGGGGTATATTCTTAATACTGACTATAAACTAAATATATGACCTGCACGAGTTATAATTCTTTTATGTAAACTCTAAGCAAGGAGACTAGTTATGCGGCTAGCTTCATAGGTATTGTTATTTCCCCTGCTACATTTATGTACATCTTCCAGTAGGTTACACCTACTCAGGAACTACAATAAGTAGAGTGATATATATAGATAGGCAGGGTCCCCCATTGATTATCAATCTAAACAGTTATCTTTGACAAACTTATATTTGTAAGGTAAAACATGACAGGTCACATTTATGAATTAAAGAATGGCATAATGTCTATAACACTGTGACTGCCTATAAAAGTCCTGAGGGATAAAACCTCCGTTTGAGCAGGGTGAGTGTTTTCCAAAAAAATCATTCAAATATCAAGAGATTAAATCAGAGAGTCAATATTATCTTACATGGATCTGTAATAAACTTTGATACTGATCTTATTTAAATGAGATCACCCAATTCCACTTCGAATAGTACTGAGCTTGACAGTAGTATAATGCGGGCCTAGGATGGGAGATAGGATTAAAGGGTGCTGTCGAAGAAGCTCTCTTACATAAATCTGAGCTGCTTGGAATGGAGATACCTAGCAAGTGTAAGAGATCAGGAACGCTTCTGGTCTTGTTAGCGAGGGTCCCATAACAGAATTTAGGTCTCCGGTCATCACCAGGTCACTAGATGGACTCACAGGGCTTGTCGGGTATTCAGCAGCATCTACCCATGTGAGCGATTGATTCCTCAATGTGTTGCGGATGGATGTATCATCCGAACCTACACTTCTCAGATGCAGGGTATTAGTCTCCAGTAGATCCACGTTCGGTAGCTCCCATGAAGCTAGGGCAAACATTGCAGATTCAACTGTGCTGGGAGAAGGTTGTGAGTTGCTAAGTTGCCTATCATGCTCTAGCGCAGTTGCCATTTGTAGATTTATAGACGGCAGTATGTGAGGATGAGCTTTCGTTGCATACAATAGTTGTGTATAATTACTGTCCATTTTCAGGGCTAAAGCGTTCAAGAGTGCTTGAATTTCGTTGTGCAATGTTTCATCCATGCTGACTAGTGGTTGTGCCCCCTCTTGTTAATAGTATAGTGGTTCTGCTTCACCCGGCAGACCGGGGGGGGATATGCTGATGGTAGAAGGCTTCCGCCGTACCTGTCCAGATATCCAGTAAAACAGTTACGTAGTTGAAATCTTCCCAAAACCAATATAAATCGGTTCAGCTTCACTTCATATATCCAATTCCACAGGAAAGAAATTATTATTTTCTGGCTGGAGAGTGAATATTTAGTATGCTGACTGTATAGGGCCTAGAGCTTCTGACTTTTGCGTCTGGACATGGAGGTTGCTAGGACCCGCCCCCAAAATTAAACTTTTATGATTCAGATAGGGCATGCAATTTTAAACAACTTTCTAATTTACTTTTATCACCAAATTTGCTTTGTTCTCCTGGTATTCTTAGTTGAAAGCTAAACCTAGGTAGGCTCATATGCTAATTTATATCCCCTTGAAGGCCACCTCTTATCTGAATGCATTTGACAGTTTTTCACAGCTAGAGGACATTAGTTCATGTGTTTCATATAAATAACATTGTGCTCAAGCACGTGGAGTTATTTAAGAGTCAACACTATTTGCCTGAAATGCAAGTCTGTCACAAGATCTGAGATGAGGAGGCAGTCTGCAGAAGATTTAGATACAAGGTAATTACAGAGGTAAAAAGTATATTTCTATCACAGTGTTGTTTATGCAAAACTGGGGAATGGTAAATAAAGGGGTTATCTATCTTTTTAAACAATAACATTTTTGGCGTTTACTATCCATTTAAATCTGTCTAATTATAAAAACACATAGAAAGAGGCGCCAATGGTGCAGATCAATGATGCATCTTAGGAAATCAAAGCAGGAGATATGCACAGGGTACTCGCTTGTAAGAAAGGCATTCAATCATGCCCATAGAAGCAGGCTGGATTTCTGCAGCAATCCAGCTAGCTGATCACTCGCCGAAAGACAGCTCCAAGGTGCAGGATACCAGCAGACCAGAGGTGCACACCAGCATACCAGGGGTACACATAGAAGAACAGGATTAGGGATTAGACACCCTATAGGTAGCGTAGCTCAAAGAGATACTGAACACTAAGAGTTTTTAAAAACATAAAGTAGTTTTATTTTAAAACCTGTTTAAAAACAACTCATATGTGTGCCAGTCAAATCTTGAGCAAATATGAGAAACAATGCAACGCTTTTCTCAGTAAAAACTGTTTCATCAGGCATGTTAAACAAACATTTCTTAGCCCTTAAAGGGACATGAAACGCAATTTTTTTCTTTCATGATTTAGAAAGAGCATGCAATGTTAAACAACTTTCTAATTTACTTCTATTATCTAATTTGCTTCATTTTCTTGATATCCTTTGCTAAAAAGCATATCTAGATAGGCTCAGTAGCTGCAGATTGGTGGCTGCACATAGATGTCTAATAATCCCTCCCCTCTCCTAACATGTTTCCTAACCAATGGGGGCCCTTCATTTTTACACACCCACCTTGCTGCATCGATGTTTGTTAAGATTTTTACATATATTTATCTATTTGTTGCACATGGATAAAAATACTTGCAGCATCCTCAGTTTGTATAATAGATTATTCACGATATTTACAAAATTCAACACATCTACGGCCGTCTTTATCTAACCTTCATGTTATCAAATGGTCCAAATACTTGACCCTGATTACGTCAAACACGAATATCCATACAAGCCTTTTAACTTGATTCGTGAGACCTATCCGTCAAATTACCATCATGGCATCAAAGCCATCGCCCACTTGTGGATCCAATCAAATGAATGGGGAGTAACTTAAGTGTTAGAAGCATCCGGAGATTATTATTATTATTATTCTTTATTTATAAAGCGCCAACAGATTCCGCAGCGCTGTCCATGGGTACAAAGATAAAAGTACAGTACAATACAATATAGAAGACACCGAAGTTTAACAAAACAAATACAGGGGGAATTGAGGGCCCTGTTCCCGTGGGAACTTACAATCTAGATGGTAGGAGGGTGAGAAACAGGAGGTGGGAACTGCAAAGGTGAGAATGATGTTAGTGTGGAGTTAGATGGGGCAGCAGTTAGGCAGGTAGAATTCATTTTTTACTGATTTAGAGATAGGCTTCCATGAACAGAAAGGTCTTTAGGGAGCGTTTAAAGGAGGAAAGGTTAGGGGAAAGTCTAACATCTCTGGGAAGTGCATTCCAGATGGTTGGTGCTGCACGAGAGAAGTCCTGTAGCCTGGCATGGGAGGAGGTGATGGTAGAAGATGCAAGGAGCAGGTCATTGTTGGATCTTAGGGGGCGGGCTGGAGTATATTTCTTGATGAGTGAGGACAGGTAGGGGGGGGGGGCTACGTTGGTAAGGGCTTTGTAGGTCAGGATGAGAATTTTGAATTTAATTCTGCTGTGGATGGGTAGCCAGTGAAGGGACTCGCAGAGAGGTGCAGCAGATACAGAGCGTCGGGAGAGGTGGATTAGCCTAGCAGAGGCATTTAGGATGGATTGAAGAGGGGAGAGGCAGGAGAGAGGGAGGCCAGTTAGTAGGTTATTACAGTAGTCAAGTCGGGAGATTACCAGGGAGTGGATTAGCTGTTTAGTAGTTTCAGCACTACTATTGCGTAGATGGTTGCGACAGGAGGAAGAGAGCAATTGGATGTGGGGAATGAAGGACAGACTGGAGTCAAGTGTAACTCCTAGGACACGGACTTGGGGTGATGGGGAGATAGTGGTATCACCAACAGTGATTGAAAAGTTAGGAACCGGGGTAGAATTAGAGGGGGGGATTAGAAGGAGCTCAGTCTTGGACATATTGATTTTTAGGTGGTGAGAGGCCATCCAAGAAGAAATGCCAGATAAGCAGACACCGATGTGAGCAAGGATAGAAGGAGAGAGTGAAGGGGCGGATAGGTAGATCTGGGTATCATCAGCATAGAGGTGGTAGTTGAAGCCATAGCTACTGATAAGTTTTCCCAGTGAGGATGTATAAATAGAGAAGAGTAGGGGACCCAGAACAGAGCCTTGAGGTACTCCAACAGACAGAGGCAATGGAGAGGAGTCGCCACCAGCAAAGGAGACAGAAAAGGACCTATTAGAGAGATAAGAGTGGATCCAGGAAAGGGCAGTGTCAGAGAGCCCAAAGGAGCTGAGAGTCCGTAGGAGAAGGGGATGGTCAACTGTGTCAAAGGCAGCAGACAGATCAAGTAAGATAAGTATTGAGTAGTGGCCATTTTTTTTAGCAGAAAGAAGATCTTTAGTAACTTTGGTGTGGGCAGTCTCAGTTGAGTGTTGGGAACTGAAGCCAGATTGTAAGGGGTCAAGCAGTGAGTTGGAGGACAAGAAGTGGGTTAAGCGATCGAAGACTAGTTTTTCCAGGACTTTTGAAGCTAGCGGAAGCAGTGATATGCCTGTCATTACGTGATAGGTTGTGATTATTAGTGACAATATTTACGTCAGTGGAATGCTCATACTCTTCGTGTTATGTATTACAATAAGTTATATCCGGCACTAAGTTCGTCGGTATGTTAAACTCTTTGCCTATATTATTGCTAGATTACAGGGTGACGTGTTCCTTACTACGTGGGAATTCCCATCTGTGACACAATCCAATGTGTAAATGTGAAAAGACTTAAAAGCTGTGCGTGTTTAAGGCTATAAATGTCTATGCAGTATTACTAACCGAGTTAACCACATTCTTCATGAATGTATATAGTCAGTATTAAATATAAATGTAGAAATAATGGTAATAAAAATATAAGTGTGTAATGATGCAATACAAATATTAATATTATGCCAAAGTGAAAACTACTTACCTTACCTAAATCAGGCCCAGTGCCACTGGACATTTTAAGTAAATATGTTATGTTATTACTTGTGTGCATAAATAGAAAGAGAGAAGCGCTCAACCTGGGAACGAACAATAACATAATAGCTTGTTCTATGGCTAGTTACCACCCTAGAAGCAGCCTGTTTTTGCTCAATATGTGCCTTTCACAGAGAAGAACTTTCCTGTATCATATCAGTCTAATCCTTTCTTAACAGTCCAGCCCCGAAATACCAGGCAATCCCTCTCTGAACGAGAGAAACAACAAAACCCTAGACGTACGTTTCGGCCTAGTGTGGGCCTCGTCAGTGAGGTGCAGCCATATCTCTCTAGGCACACTGAGCAACGGGTCCACGTCTGGATTCCAGCATCACACTTAGGGATAGATGTGCGTTTCGTTTAAAATTTTGGCCGATTCAGAGATTCGAATGCATCCGAATTTCCGAATCGGCACCATAACTAAAATCCCTAAAAAAATTCCAAACATAAATAAATCAGTTTCCGAATTTTCAAATCCATTATTCATATTCAGGATTTTTCATTGTTCTAATCTAAACTGCAGTTCCCCAACATCGCTGACACTAACTAAAACATTAAATAAAGCTATTAACCCCTAAACCTCTGTTTCCCGACATCGCCGACATTAGGTTTTATTAGTGTAAACTTAGGTTTTATTTTTATTTCACAGGTAAGTTTGTATTTATTTTAACTAGGTAGTTAGTAAATAGTTATATTGTAGCAAGCTTAGGTTTTATTTTTATTTCACAGGTAAGTTTGCATTTATTTTTAAATAGGTAGTTGGTTAATAATTGTAACTTTAATTTAGGTCTATTTTAATTTATGTTAAAGTTAGGGGTGTTAGGTTTAGGGGTTAATATAGTTTAATTTAGGTTTTTGCGATGTGGGGGCCGGCGGTTTAGGGGTTAATAGGTTTAGTTAGTGTTGGCGACATTTGGGAACAACGGTTTAGGGGTTAATAGGTTTATTTAGTGTTTCAATTAGTGTCGACAATGTCGGGGAACTGCAGTTTAGGGGTTAATAGGTTTAGTTAGTGTTTTGGCAATGTTTGGGAATTGCTGTTTAGGGGTTTATAGGTTTAGTTAGTGTCAGCGATGTCGGGGAATGGCGGTTTAAGGGTTAATAGGTTTATTTAGTGATTTTGTTAGTGTCAGCAATGTCGGGGAACTGATGTTTAGGTAGTAAGTTGGCGATGTGGGGGGCGGCGGTTTAGGGGTTAATAGGTTTAGTTAGTTTTAACTGTGGGGGATGGCGGTTTAGGGGTTAATAGCTTTATTTAGTGTCGGTGATGTGGGTGACGGCAGCGGTTTTAGATAATTTTGTTCCGGCAATCGCCGGTATATTAGTTATGTTTAGTTAAATTGTTTCTTCGGATCCTTATGTTTTTTCGGATCTATTCATATGCATTATTCTTTTCTAAACGTTAGAAAAGAATAACGCATATAAAAAAGAATGGATCCAAAAAAACGATTTAACTCAACATAACTAATTTGCCGAAGCAATTTTTTTTAAACTTAACTAAACTAATTTGCCGAAACAAAATGATTTATTTATCTTATGAAAACGAAACAAAACAAATGTTTTAGCAATGCACATGTCTACATAGGGAGACTACCCTAAGAGTCATAATTGGCATAAATAAAAAGAGAAAAGTGCTCCACCTGGGAACGAACAATAGCCTAATAGCTTGTTCTAAGGCTAGTTACCACCCAAGAAGCAGCCTCTTTTTGTTCAACATGTGCCTTTTACAGAGAAAAACTTTCCTGAAGCATATCAGTCTGATCCTGACTTCACAGTACAGTCCAGC
Source organism: Bombina bombina (assembly GCF_027579735.1). Taxonomy (NCBI): domain Eukaryota; kingdom Metazoa; phylum Chordata; class Amphibia; order Anura; family Bombinatoridae; genus Bombina; species Bombina bombina. Next base: position 64,881,424 of record NC_069506.1, read on the forward strand.
CCCGAAATACCAGGCAATCCCTCTCTGAATGAGAGAAACGGCAAAACCCCAGACGTACATTTCGGCCTAGTGTGGGCCTCTTCAGTGAGGTGCAGCCATATCTCTCTAGGCACACGTCTGGATTCCCGCATCACACTTAAGGAGACTTCCCTAAGAGTCATAATTGGCATAAATTATTTGTGTGCAACCATATATTTATTTACAATCTGTGGCTTGTTTTAGAAGTTGGCAATCATTCATCATTGATATATACTATGCATATAAAAACAAAAATACACTTAAACAGACAATCAAATCCAAAAAAAAGTTAATGATTCAAATAGGGCATGTAATTTTAAACAACTTTCCAATTTACTTTTATCACCAATTTTGCTTTGTTCTCTTGGTTATATTAGTTGAAAGCTAAACCTAGGCGGTTCATATGCTAATTTCTTAGACCTTGAAGGCCGCCTCTAATCTAAATGCATTTTGACAGTTTTTTTACCACTTGAGGGCGTTAGTTCATGTGTTTTATATAGATAACATTGAGCTCATGCACTTGAATTTACCAAGGAGCGAGCACTGCAAAAAGAAGAGAGAGAGAGCGCACAAAAGATTCAAGTGTAGATTTTTATTAACAACATTAGCACACATAAATTGATGCACTTACTAGAAGTAAGATTAAAAAGGCAATCAGAGTTCAACTCTCTTTCCTCCACTTGTATAGCCGCTCCACACTGCTGCCTAGGAAAGTCAGTGTCCCCGGATGTTGATGCACAATACCGGCTTCTGTAGCAGGGCTTTCCGGATGTCTCTGCTAACTGCCTGTCTGCCAATGGGAGGGAGCGGACCAAAAATTGGAGTCTGAGCGTCGGACCTGTTTGCCGGTTCCTAACGCGTTTCCCCCAGTCAGCGGCTGGGCTTTTTCAAAGGATAAAATCAGATGTATTGTTTCTCTTACCGCCCTCAACTTTTAAAGGGCAAGCGTCCAATTAGATTCGTGGGTGTGTTTGTCCGGCCAATTGTAACGTCCAAATAGTCCTCTGTGATATTGCACACCAATGGCCAACCAAAAGATAGAGGGAGTGTTTTTAGAACCAATGCCATACTCCCTACGTGTTTGTTTTTTAACCACATGAAAAAAAGCTACAATTTCTCTGCAGTATGTGTTATACGAAAACACTCAAAGTATATCTTATTTAAGGACAATATGTGACTAACATGTAACGCTAAACTATAACAAATTATAAACATTTTTCATCAGAGATACCACATATTAGCAATCTAATATATTGTTACAGAGTTGATTAAATAGTGATTCTGAGTTATATTTCTCGTTGACAATCAGAACATAAATTCTATAATTAAAGAATACATCTTATATTTTCCATAGTTGCTTTATAAGTATATATACATATCTATCTCACAATGAATTGCATACCTATATTTATATCTAATCTAATATTAATTTAAAAAGATTTTTATTTAAAAAAATTTTAATCAAATTTTCTACGATAAAAACATGCTATTAAAATATAATTAAAAAACTGAAAAATTGATGAAAAATTGATTTTCTATAAGATCAATAGTATTAATAATATAAAAATCTTTGCTATAGATTTTATACAAACGCTGCTACATCTATGTCTATATTAAGACCATAAGGTTGTAATGTGTTCAATTTATATATCCACTTGGTCTCCAACTTTCTCAGTTCTAAAAGACGATTAGGTTTAGTTATAGGGACTCTATCTATAACTTGAACTTTGAGAGAACTAGGGTTATGTCTATGGCATTCCAAAAAATGTTTAGGGACACTGTGATTTGTCATCTTTTTTTCTATATTATATATGTGTTCATTAACTCGCCGTCTTATTTGACGTTTCGTACGGCCCACATAAAGTAGGCCACACCCACACTGTAATAAGTATACAACATATATAGATTCACAGTTGCTTCTAAATGAAATGTTAAAAGTTTCAGTTAGTGAACTATTAGAATATGTAGGGGCTCTATTGACATGTTTACACATATTGCAACGGGATTTTCCACATCTCATAGTTCCCTTCCATTCACTCAACCAGGTAGTACCAATTTTTTCGTTCCCTGTTTCACTAGCCTTATTCTTAATGATAGGTTTTATTTTGCTTGGAGCAAGAATATTCTTAAGGCTTTTGCCTTTCCTATAGTTAATAGTTGGTTTGTCCCCCAATGCTGGCCCTAAAACAGGATCTAATTGAAGCAGTGGCCAGTGTTTTTTAATTATTTTTTCTAAACTTTTAGAACCTTCATTATAGGTTGTTATAAATCTCGGTGGATCTAATTTCACTGGTTCTATTAATTTGTTGTGTATATGAGACCCTATTGCATTTGGTTTATCTAATTTAATATTTATATTTCTCTCTTTTGCAATAGCCCTATTTTTTGCTGCTTGTATTAGTTTTGGTTCATAACCCTTTTCTAAAAATGTATCTTCTAATATTTTCGCTTCTGTTTCAAAATCATTTTCATGTGTACAATTTCTTTTTATTCTTAAAAATTGACTATATGGAACATTGTCCAACCACGATTTTTTATGTGCGCTTTTGGCTTGTATATAACTATTTCGATCTGTGCTTTTTCTATAGTTTTTCACTGCTATTTTTCCTGTGTTATCTGTAAACAATACTAAATCTAAAAATTCTATTTTATCTTTTGAACATGAATTTGTAAAAGTTAAATTAAAATCATTACTATTAATATGTTTCATAAAATTATCTATTTCTGTCACATCCCCTTTCCACAGGATAATGACATCATCTATGTATCTGCCATATGATACTATATTACTTGAAAATGGATTATTATGCCAAATATATTTATTCTCAAACGCATTTACATAGAGATTAGCATAGGATGGGGCAAATGTTGTCCCCATCGCTGTGCCTTGGGTCTGTAGATAATATTTATCTTCAAACATAAAATAGTTGTGATGTAGAATAAAATTAATACTATCGATTAAAAAAGATATATGTTTCATTGGGATTGACCATTTTAAAAGTTCTTTTTTTATCTCATTTGTGCCATTGATATGAGGTATACACGTATAAAGGGAAGCAACGTCGCACGTTAGCCAGTACATATCCTCTTCCCATTGTTTACCCTCAAACCTTCTAATTACCTCCGTTGTGTCTTTGATATATCCTTTCATATTTTTTACTATTGGTTGAAGGTAAAAATCAACATATTTGGATAGATTATCACTAATTGATCCTATCCCGGACACAATTGGCCTACCTGGTGGATTTTTACTGTCCTTATGTATTTTGGGAAGGTGATATATAATTGCTATATTTGGCTGAGTATTGAATATAAATTTGAACTCATTTTCATTGATATTACCCTCTATTTTTGCTTTATTTAAAATTTTATAAAGCTCTTTATTATATATTTCAGTGGGATCTTTATCTAAGGTTTGGTAGGTATCCTTGTCCCTTAGCAAGGAGTGAGCACTGATTGGCTAAAATGCAAGTCTGTCAAAAGAACTGAAATAAGGGGGCTCTGGAGAGGCTTAGATACAAGATAATTACAGAGGTAAATGTGTATTATTATAACTGTGTTGGTTATGCAAAACTAGGTAATGGGTAATTAAGGGATTATCTATCTCTTAAAACGAAACAATTCTGGTGTTGACTGTCCCTTTAAAGGGATACTGAACCCACATTTTCTCTTGTTAAGTGTGTTCAGTCCACGGGTCATCCATTACTTATGGGATATATTCTCCTCCCCAACAGGAAGTTGCAAGAGGATCACCCAAGCAGAGCTTCTATATAGCTCCTCCCCTCACATGTCATATCCAGTCATTCTCTTGCAACCCTCAACAAAGAAGGAGGTCGCGGGAGGAGTTGGAGTTTTTACTTAATTATTCTTCAATCAAAAGTTTGTTATTTTAAATGGCACCGGAGTGTGCTGTTTTTCTATCTCAGGCAGTATTTGGAAGAAGAAACGGCCTGCGTTTTCTATGATCTTAGCAGGCGTAACTAAGATCCACTGGCTGTTCTCGACATTCTGAGGAGTGGGGTAACTTCAGAACATGGGAATAGCATACGGGGTCCCCTGCAAGTGAGGTATGTGCAGTAAAATATTTTCTGGGAATGGAATTGACTAAGAAAATACTGCTGTTACCCGTATGATGTAAGTACAGCCTTAAATGCAGTAGTAGTGACTGGTATCAGGCTGATAAATGTATGCACAGTAGAGTTATTTTCTAGGGACTAGAATTTGACTGAGAAAATACTGTTAATACTGAAATAATGCTTAAGCCTTATCTGCAGTGGTAGCGACTGGTTGCAGGCTTAGTGATAACTTTGCATGACATTTAAAGAAGTTTATTTTCAAAACGTTTACTGGCATGTTATTCGTTTTGTGAGGTACTTTGGTGATAAATCCTTTGGGCATGAATTTTTTTCCACATGGCTAACGTATTTTTCTGCATAGAAACCGTTATATCAGGTCTCCCACTGTTGTAAATGAGCGGGAGGGGCCTCTTTTTAGCGCCTTGTTGCGCAGTTAAAATTCTAGCACAGTCTTCCTGCTTCTTCCTCCTTCTTCCTCCTTGATCCAGGACGTCTCTAGAGAGCTCAGGGGTCTTCAAAATTCGTTTTTGAGGGAGGTAATCAGTCACAGCAGACCTGTGACAGTGTGTTAGACTGTGATAAAAACGTTTAATATTAATTTGATATCCGTTTTTTTTGGGTACTGAGGGGTTAATCATCCTGTTGCTAATGGGTGCAATCCTCTGCTAATTAATACATTGTTGACTATAACTGAATTAGTTCTTTGTTACTCAACTGTGTTTTTTTTAAAAGCGCTGCAGCGTTTTTTATATTGCTTGCAAACTTATTGAAAGTATTTTCCAAGCTTGCTAGCTTCATTGCTAGTCTGTTTAAACATGTCTGATACAGAGGAATCTGCTTGTTCATTATGTTTAAAAGCCGTTGTGGAGCCCAATAGAAATATGTGTACCAATTGTATTGATGTTACTTTGAAAAATCAATCTGTACCGATTAAAAAATTATCACCAGACAACGAGGGGGCAGTTATGCCGTCTAACTCTCCTCACGTGTCAGTACCTTCGTCTCCCGCTCGGGAGGTGCGTGAGATTGAGGCGCCAAGTACATCAAGGCCCTTACAAATCACTTTACATGATATGGCTAATGTTATGAAAGAAGTATTATACAATATGCCCGAGTTAAGAGGCAAGCGCGACAGTTCTGGGTTAAGGACAGAGCGCGCTGATGACACGAGAGCCATGTCTGATACTGCGTCACAATTTGCAGAACATGAGGACGGAGAGCTTCATTCTGTGGGTGACGGTTCTGATTCGGGGAGACCGGATTCAGAAATTTCAAATTTTAAATTTAAGCTTGAGAACCTCCGCGTGTTGCTAGGGGAGGTGTTAGCGGCTCTGAATGATTGTGACATGGTGGCAATCCCAGAGAAATTATGTAAGCTGGATAAATACTACGCGGTGCCGGTGTGTACTGACGTTTTTCCTATACCAAAGAGGCTTACAGAGATTATTAGTAAGGAGTGGGATAGACCCGGTGTGCCTTTTTCCCCTCCTCCGATATTTAGAAAAATGTTCCCTATAGACGCCACCACACGAGACTTATGGCAGACGGTCCCTAAGGTGGAGGGAGCAGTTTCTACTTTAGCCAAGCGTACCACTATCCCGGTGGAGAATAGCTGTGCTTTCTCAGATCCAATGGATAAAAAATTAGAGGGTTATCTTAAGAAAATGTTTGTTCAACAAGGTTTTATATTACAGCCTCTTGCATGCATTGCGCCTGTCACTGCTGCAGCGGCATTCTGGTTTGAGTCTCTGGAAGAGGCGATTCGCACAGCACCATTGGATGAATCTCTGAGCAAGATTAGAACCCTTAAGCTGGCTAATGCGTTTGTTTCGGATGCCGTAGTGCATTTAACGAAACTTACGGCTAAAAATTCCGGATTCGCCATACAGGCGCGCAGAGCGCTTTGGCTTAAATCCTGGTCAGCAGATGTAACTTCTAAGCCTAAATTACTAAACATTCCTTTCAAAGGGCAGACCTTATTCGGGCCCGGCTTGAAGGATATTATTGCTGACATTACTGGAGGTAAGGGCCACACCCTTCATCAGGACAGGGCCAAATCGAAGGCCAAACAGTCTAATTTTCGTGCCTTTCGTAATTTCAAGGCAGGAGCAGCATCAACTTCCTCCGCTCCAAAACAGGAAGGAACTACTGCTCGTTACAGACAGGGTTGGAAAGGCAACCAGTCATGGAACAAGGGCAAGCAGGCCAGAAAACCTACTTCCGCCCCTAAGACAGCATGAAGTCAGGGCCCCCTTTCCGGAGACGGATCTAGTAGGGGGCAGACTCTCTCTCTTCGCCCAGGCTTGGGCAAGAGATGTACAGGATCCCTGGACGTTGGAGATTATATCTCAGGGATACCTTCTGGATTTCAAAACTTCTCCTCCACAAGGGAGGTTTCATCTGTCAAGGTTATCAACAAACCTTGTAAAGAAAGAGGCATTTCTACAATGTGTACAAGACCTCTTAGTGATGGGAGTGATCCACCCAGTTCCACGGACGGAACAGGGGCAAGGGTTTTATTCAAATCTGTTTGTGGTTCCCAAGAAAGAGGAAACCTTCAGACCAATCTTAGATTTAAAAATCTTAAACAAATTCCTAAGGGTTCCATCGTTCAAGATGGAAACCATTCGGACCATCCTACCCATGATCCAAGAGGGTCAATACATGACCATAGTGGATTTAAAGGATGCCTACCTTCACATACCGATTCACAAAGATCATTATCAGTACCTAAGGTTTGCCTTTCTAGACAGGCATTACCAGTTTGTAGTGCTTCCCTTCGGGTTGGCTACTGCCCCGAGAATTTTTACAAAGGTTCTGGGCTCTCTTATGGCGGTACTAAGACCACGAGGCATAGCGGTGGCTCCGTACCTAGACGACATTCTGATACAAGCGTCAAGTTTTCAAAATGCAAAGTCTCATACAGAGATAGTTCTAGCATTTCTGAGGTCGCATGGGTGGAAAGTGAACGTGGAAAAGAGTTCTCTGTTACCACTCACAAGGGTTCCTTTTCTAGGTACTCTTATAGATTCTGTAGAGATGAAGATTTACCTGACGGAGTCCAGGTTATCAAAGCTTCTCAATGCTTGCCGTGTCCTTCATTCCATTCCAAGCCCATCAGTAGCTCAGTGCATGGAAGTAATCGGCTTAATGGTCGCGGCAATGGACATAGTGCCATTTGCGCGCCTACATCTCAGACCACTGCAACTATGCATGCTAAGTCAATAGAACGGGGATTACTCAGATCTGTCCCCTTTGCTAAATCTGGACCAGGAGACCAGAGATTCTCTTCTCTGGTGGTTGTCACGGGTTCATCTGTCCAAAGGAATGACTTTTCGCATTTTCAATAGATGCCAGCCTACTAGGCTGGGGAGCAGTCTGGAACTCCCTGAAGGCTCAGGGATCGTGGACTCAGGAGGAGAAACTCCTCCCAATAAACATTCTAGAATTAAGAGCAATATTCAATGCTCTTCTAGCTTGGCCTCAGTTGGCAACACTGCGGTTCATCAGATTTCAGTCGGACAACATCACGACTGTGGCTTACATCAATCATCAAGGGGGAACCAGGAGTTCCCTAGCGATGTTGGAAGTCTCGAAGATAATTTGCTGGGCAGAGTATCACTCTTGCCACCTGTCAGCAATCTACATCCCAGGCGTGGAGAACTGGGAGGCGGATTTTTTAAGTCGCCAGACTTTTCATCCGGGGGGGGTGGGAACTTCACCCGGAGGTATTTGCCCAACTGATTCATCGTTGGGGCAAACCGGATCTGGATCTCATGGCATCTCGCCAGAACGCCAAGCTTCCTTGTTACGGATCCAGGTCCAGGGACCCGGGAGCGGTGCTGGTAGATGCACTAGCAGCCCCTTGGGTTTTCAACATAGCTTATGTGTTTCCACCTTTTCCGTTGCTACCTCAACTGATTGCCAGGATCAAACAGGAGAGAGCATCGGTGATTCTGATAGCGCCTGCGTGGCCACGCAGGACCTGGTATGCAGACCTAGTGGACATGTCGTCCTGTCCACCATGGTCTCTACCCCTGAGGCAGGACCTTCTAGTTCAGGGTCCTTTCAACCATCCAAACCTAATTTCTCTGAGGCTGACTGCTTGGAAATTGAACGCTTGATTCTATCAAAGTGTGGGTTTTCGGATTCGGTTATTGATACATTAATACAGGCTCGGAAACCTGTTACCAGAAAAATTTACCACAAGATATGGCGTAAATATTTATATTGGTGTGAATCCAAGAGTTACTCATGGAGTAAGGTTAGGATTCCTAGGATATTGTCTTTTCTACAAGAGGGTTTAGAAAAGGGCTTATCCGCTAGTTCACTAAAGGGACAGATTTCTGCTCTGTCTATTCTTTTACACAAGCGTCTGGCAGAGAATCCAGACGTCCAGGCTTTTTGTCAGGCTTTGGCTAGGATTAAGCCTGTGTTTAAAGCTGTTGCTCCTCCGTGGAGCTTAAACTTGGTTCTTAAAGTTCTTCAGGGTGTTCCGTTTGAACCCCTTCATTCCATTGATATTAAGCTTTTATCTTGGAAAGTTCTGTTTTTGATGGCTATTTCCTCGGCTTGAAGAGTCTCTGAGTTATCTGCCTTACATTGTGATTCTCCTTATCTGATCTTTCATTCAGACAAGGTAGTCCTGCGTACTAAACCTGGGTTTTTACCTAAGGTTGTTTCTAACAAGAATATCAATCAAGAGATTGTTGTTCCATCCTTATGTCCTAATCCTTCTTCAAAGAAGGAACGCCTTTTGCATAATCTAGACGTGGTCCGTGCCCTGAAGTTCTACTTACAGGCAACTAAAGATTTTAGACAAACTTCTTCTCTGTTTGTCGTCTACTCTGGACAGAGGAGAGGTCAAAAGGCTTCGGCTACCTCTCTCTCTTTTTGGCTTCGTAGCATAATACGCTTAGCCTATGAGACTGCTGGACAGCAGCCTCCTGAAAGAATTACAGCTCATTCCACTAGAGCTGTGGCTTCCACCTGGGCCTTTAAGAATGAAGCCTCTGTTGAACAGATCTGCAAGGCTGCAACTTGGTCTTCACTTCATAATTTTTCCAAATTTTACAAATTTGACACTTTTGCTTCTTCGGAGGCTGTTTTTGGGAGAAAGGTTCTACAGGCAGTGGTTCCTTCTGTTTAATGTCCCTGCCTTGTCCCTCCCATCATCCGTGTACTTTAGCTTTGGTATTGGTATCCCATAAGTAATGGATGACCCGTTGGCTGAACACACTTAACAAGAGAAAACATAATTTATGCTTACCTGATAAATTTATTTCTCTTGTAGTGTGTTCAGTCCACGGCCCGCCCTGTCTATTTGAGGCAGGTTCTAAATTTTAAATTATAACTCCAGTCACCACTGCACCCTATAGTTTCTCCTTTCTCATCTTGTTTCGGTCGAATGACTGGATATGACATGTGAGGGGAGGAGCTATATAGCAGCTCTGCTTGGGTGATCCTCTTGCAACTTCCTGTTGGGGAGGAGAATATATCCCATAAGTAATGGATGACCCGTGGACTGAACACACTACAAGAGAAATACATTTATCAGGTAAGCATAAATTATGTTTTTTCTTTCATGATTCATATAGAGCATGCACATTTAAGCAACTTTCTAATTTACTCCTATTATCATTTTTTTCGTTCTCTTGGTTTCTTTATTTGAAAAAGCAGGAATGTAAGCCTAGGAGCCGGACCATCTTTGGTTTAGCACCTGGGTAGCGCTTGCTGATTGGTGGCTAAATGTAGCCATCAATCAGCAAGCACTACCCAGGGTGCTGAACTAAAAATGGGCCGTCTCGTAAGCTTACATTCCTGCTATTTCAAATAAAGATACTAATAGAACGAAGAAAAATTGATAATAGGAGTACATTAGAAAGTTATATATACTGCTAAAAACTGAGCAATGCAATGAAAGGGAAATAAATTCTAAGCGTTGTGTGATATCATAGCAATTCCTTTCTTGAATTTTTCATTTTAAAGGGATAGTCAAGTCAAAAAGAAACATTCATTAGGATTAATTGTCAATACTAAAATAGCAGTCTGTATATAATTATCAATACATCCACTTCTAAAGGGACAGCAAATTAAAATTAAGTTTGCATAGATAGGGCATGCAATTTTAAACAAGTTTCCAATGTTCTTTTATCATCAAATTTGCTTTGTTCTCTTGGTATTCTTTGTTGAAAGCTAAACCTAGGTAGGCTCATAATCTGATTTTTTTAAGTCGTTGAAGGTCGACTCTTATCTCAGTGTATTTTGACAGTTTTCACAGCTAGACAGCACTAGTTCATATATGCCATATAAATAACATTGTTTTAACTCCCATGGAGTTATTTATGAGTAAGCACTGATTGGCTAAAATTTAAGTCTGTTAAAAGAACTGAGATAAGGAGACAGTCTGCAGAGGTTTAGATACAAGGTAATCACAGAAGTTAAAAGTATATTAATATAACTGTGTTGGTTATGCAAAACTGGGGAATGGGTAATAAAGGGGTTATCTATCTTTTTAAACAAAACAAATTTTGGAGTAGACTGTCCCTTTAACAGGCAACATTTCTGCTATATTTTTCTGTAAATGACAAACATAATCTATTCTGTTTTGATTACAAATTCTAAAACTTTACCTGTAAAACGTTTGGAAACCAGCAGGGTTGCCAAATGTCTTCCACAAAAAATAATGTACAAATATGTTGATGACTGGCCTCAATGGAAAGTGGGCACACACAATGCCCCTGGAAAAGCACACCCTATTGATCTCACCATGTATATTTTTTACAACTGAGTAGTCATTGTACCCCTTGGCTGCCAGTCACATGCAATCAGTAATTTTACTTCTTTGATTGCTAGTATATTACATGAAAACAGTAGTGATTTGATCCCGTTGACTGCCCACATGTTTTTTTCTGTTCCATATATGTAATTAATTGAGGCATAAGATTCCATTTATATTTAGCTTTCAGCCAGGGACTTAAAAAAAAAATACTGGACACCTGACAGCCATAGAAACCCATAGGGTTTTCAAAACCTAGGGAAAAAAACAATTTGCCAAATTACTATCACAATCATGAAACTAGTTTTCTAATGCATGCATTCAAGCAGACTAAACATTTTATGAAAACTAAAATCCCATATGAATTTTATATTTATAGCAAAACAGTTTGAGAGCTGAACCATGTCCAACATATGGATACAGCATTTGTGCAAAGCTTACAAATAGGGCATTCAGTAAATGCAGACATAAAATGTATATATGTGCATATATTGATTGTTCTGATACATGTATTATCAGGGAAGTGGAAAATCTAACTCTAGAGACGCTCAAAAATTCTAGGTGGAGGATCCAATAATGTAACTAACATTACTGTGCAATCAGGCATTAAATGCATTTCAAATCTGGCACTACATTGTAATTTCATTAAAGGGACAATACACACTAAATAAACGCTAGATATAATGATACATTCAAAGAAAAGACTAGACTGAGAATAACCTGTAGATGCAGTTTTTTAAAGATTCATTAGCTGTTTAAATATTGACAAAATAAGTGTAAAGTTTTAGGGGCTTTAGGGTTTTTTAGGGGACAAAATAAGTGTAAAGTTTTAGGGGAATTATCAATGTTTCTCCAACATGATACGCTGTATCGTATTTTGTCCGACAGACATCACTGTCGGCATTTAACATTGCACAAGCAGTTCTAGTGAACTGCTTGTGCAATGCCGCCCCCTGCAGATTCGCTGCCAATCAGCCGCTAGCAGGGGGTGTCAATCAGCCCGATAGTATAGGATCTGGCGGATTGATGTCCGCAGCCTCAGAGCAGGCGGACCAGTTAAGAAGGCTCACACGGAATCAGGGGCTGTTGGGCCCTTGATAATTTGGCCCCTTAGTGTCTATAAAAAATGGGAGCTGCCATGTTGTAATTTAGGTTACCTTCTCTGCTGTGGCCAATTAGAGACATTTATAAACAGGTTACTAAAGTGTGCAGCCAATGGCTGAGTGGAATATAACAGTGTTCTGCATTTCCATTTTTAATGGGAACTGAAAAGCTCACAATTTCAGAATGGGATTACAGGAATAGGGGGACAAAATATATAATGAAATTATATTGCAGCGTTTATTATTTTATATTACCATTTCAAAGTGTTTAAAGTCCTCATACTTTTTTAATGCATAATATCCATTTATCACTTCAATAGATGTGGCAAAAAAAACGTAGATTATGTCTATGCCTGTTTCTATGACGTTTTATTTCTAATCAATAAAGGAATTCTTTTCAAAAGAATTGCTGGTCTTCCTTTGTTTTTTTCTAAAAAATAATGTGTAATATATCTTTATTTAACTGTCATAGTTATCCACAGAATTTATGGAACTCATAAGCAAGGATTTTATGGTTTTAATATATATATGGTTCTCATGAGAAAATGTAGACAGGCAGTAAAGTACAAACCTTATGCTATTCTGGGATTTATTATAGTCGAGGGTAAGATTAATATGTTATCAGTATAAGAAGTTCTGATTTAAAGTTAGGGGAATTTAGGTTCAGATGTAATTATATCAAACATTTCTCTACACACAGTTAGCAGATACATGTAGTAATTGTAGAAAAAGTGGTAGGGTAAAACACTTTAACGGTCATATTATTTTTGGGGCCTGGTATGGATGTGTGTGAATATATACTGTATATATGAATGTGTCAGGGTTTTGTCCCTGCTTTGTTTGCCATGTGCTGCTTGCAGCCATTTTAATCACCTCTCTTGCTAACTCTGGTGCATAGTGTGTGATGCTGCTCATTTCCTGCACACACTTTTATGGCCAGACTGGTGTACATCATCCATGTGAGAAAGGTTGCAGTCTCAGAATTGTGATGTCATCACTTATTATTTAAAGGGCCTCTGTTCAGTATGCTTTGCCCTTGCGTTGTCTCAGACCTGTTTGTGAGTTCCAGTTCCTGTGTATTACCTGGCTGTCTGACGTCCCTCCTGGTTCCTGATCCCTGGCTTGTTCCTGACTCTGCTGTTCTCCTTGTTCCTGATTCCAGCTCGTCTGACTACTCGCTTTGGCTCCTGACTCGGCTTGTCTGACTTCCAGCTCTGGTTTTGACTTCTGGCTTGTTATTTGACTTGTGGACTTTTTATTATTTTTTGTTATTAATAAAGGTGTGATTATTTTTGCACTTCTCGTCTCAGTCTGATTCCTGGAACCCTGACATTACGCAAAGGGCCATGAATCCTGATGGTGCTAATAATCCACCTTTACCTACCATAATTTCCAGGATGGATAAACAGGATCAACACTTGTATCAATTTGCACTAGCCTTGCCTACCCTGCAGTGCACATTTGGACCAAAGTGTCCCGCAAGTTATGGATGCTTCTGTTTCCGCTGCTGCATCTAGTCCTACCAGGAGCATGTCCGGTTCTGCACCTCTACCTCAGCGATATGGAGGTGATCCTATTCAGAGCAGAGGGTTTTTGAACCAGGTGGGCATTTACTTTGAGATGTTACCTCAGGCATTTCCCCCTGACAGAGCTAAGGTAGGATTTCTCATCTTGTTATTCTCTGACACAGCTCTTGCCTGGGCTAATAAACCTGTGATTTCAAATTACCCTAAATTTGGGGACTCCTTTCGAAGGGTATTTGATTTTCCGGCTCGCTCCTCCTCTGCTGCTAAACGACTCAATTCTATTCAGCAAGGTACAAGATCTGTTGCTCAGTATGCCATTGAGTTCCGTACGCAGAGGTAGGTTAGAACAATGAAGCCCTTGTTGCCGCCTTCTTTCATGGGCTCTCTGATGCGATTAAAGACGAAGTTGCTGCCAGAGATTTACCAGAGGACCTCGAGGCATTGGTGTCTTTTTTTATCCTAATTGACATCCTCTTTCAAGGAGCGCTTGCGGAAGCCTCCTGTTCCGTTGTCTCCTACGTGTTTGTTCCCACCCATGCCTCCCTCTCCTCCCATGCCTCCTGGTCCCAAGTCACCAGGTACTGCTGAGCCGATGCAGTTGGGATTCACGCGTCTCTCCGCAGCGGAGAGGGCCTTTAGGAGGAGGGAGGGGCTCTGCCTCTATTGTGGGTTACAGGGCCATCTTTTGAAGTCTTGTCCTACACGGCCGGAAAAACGCTCACACCTAAGGTACTGTCGGGGGTAGACCTTGGGTGGTTTATCTGCTAAAGGAAAAACCTTTGGTCACAGTTGTCCTTTCCTGGGTGGACTCCTCCATAGTCACCCAGGCTCTTGTTGACTCCGGTGCTGCGGGCTATTTCATTGACAGTGCTTTTGTATCAAAGCACTCCATTGCTGTTTTGCCTTGGTCCGTTCTGCTTGCTATTGAGGCCATTGATGGCAGGCCCCTTCAGCCCGCACTCGTTACTCACGAAACCGTTATCCATGGCTGTTGGGGCTCTCCATTTTGAAACCCTCCAGTTCCAGGTGATAAATTCTCCGCATTTTCCAGTTCTGGGTTATCCCTGGCTCCAAAAGCACAATCCCAGTCTCGACTGGCGCAGGTCCGAAATTTTGTTGTGGTCTCCGCAATGTATTTCCACTTGTCTTTGGAAACTAGTTAGTCTTGTGCACTATTTCGGTATCTCAATTGCCAGAGGAGTACCAAGAGTTCCTAGACATTTTTGACAAGGTGCATTCATGGTACGGTGCCTCCTCACCGGTCTTACAATTGTGCCATAGATCTGCAACCCAGAGCCATTCCTCCTCGGGGCTGGGTTTACCCTCTGTCTGTTGTGGAGAATTGTGCTATGGAGGAGTATGTTGCCGATGCTCTGTCACGGGGAATCATCCGCAAATCCTGCTCTCCTGCAGGGGCTTGCTTCTTCTTTTTTTTAAAGAAAAAGGGTGGCAAGTTAAGACCATGCATCAATTATAGGGGTCTTAATTGTCTTACCATTAAGAATGCTTACCCTATTCCGCTCATTACAGAACTCTTTGACCACCTCAAGGGAGCTACAGTCTTTTCTAAACTTGATTTGAGAGGAGTGTACAAGGAGGGCCACAAATGGAAAACAGCATTTTACACCAGGAGCGGGCATTATGAATATCTTGTAATGCCCTTTGGCCTATGTAATTCTCCTGCTGTTTTCCAGGAATTTATTAATGATGTCCTACAAGATATGTTGCAACAGTGTGTTGTGGTGTAGTTAGACGACATCCTCATACACTCACCCACACTTGAGGCTCATCGTTCTAATGTTACACAGGTTCTTCAGAGACTACGTGAGAACAGCCTGTTTTGTAAACTCGAGAAATGTGAGTTCCATCAGACTCAAGTAACCTTCCTAGGTTATGTTATCTCCGTTGCAGGGTTCTCCATAGATCCTAACAAGTTGTCTGCAGTTCTACAGTGGCTTCACCCAGTTGGTCTTTGGTCTATTCAATGTTTTTTTGGGGTTCGCAAATTACTATAGAAAGTTTATTAAAAACTTTTCTTCCTTGGTCAAACCTATCACGAACATGACCTGTAAAGAGAATGATCCACACCTACTGCCATTAAGGCCTTTGATAGTCTTAATTTTTGCCTGGGAGGTCTTCCGTTTACATGGGTTACCCAAGGAGATAGTGTCGGACCGGGGTACCCAGTTTGTCTCCAGATTTTGTTATTCCTTTTGTGCTCAAATGGGGATCCAGCTTTATTTCTCCTCGGTATATCACCCTCAATCCAATGGGGCTGCGGAACGGTCTAATCAAGCTCTGGAACAGTTCCTCCATTGCTATGTCTCAGATCACCACAATAATTGGTCTGAACTGTTACCTTGGGCAGAGTTTGCGCGTAATAGTGCTATTAATGCTTCCTCCAAGTTATCCCCATTCATGGCAAATTATGGGTTTCAACTATGCTTGTTGCCTGATTCATTCATGTCTCAGGGTATTACGACTTTGGAGGAGCATCTCCGGCAACTCCGTTCCACGTGGGTGCAGATTCAGGATTGCCTTCATCGTTCTATGCAGCACCAAAAGTTCCAGGCTGATCGTAGGCGTCTGCCCGCGCCTTCCTACCAGGTTGGTGAGAGGGTTTGGCTGTACCCCCGCAACTTGAACCTTTGTGTGCCTTCCAATAAACTGGCTCACCGTTATGTTGGTCCTTTTCGAATACTCTGACGTGTCAATCCTATGGCCTATGCTCTTGACCTTCCTCCTGCAATGCGCATCTCCAATGTTTTTCATGTCTCCCTCCTGAAACCATTGGTTTGTTATCGGTTTACCTCTTTGTTGCCTCATCCCTGTCCTATTTTTGTTGACAACCATGAAGAATATGAGGTCAACAGCATTATTGACTCTCATATGTCCAGGGGCTGCGTGCACTATTTGGTTCACTGGAGGGGCTATGGTCCGGAGGAGCATTCATGGGTTCCCTCCTCTGATGTTCATGCTCCAGCCCTCCTCCATGCCTTCCATGCCCGTTTCCCCAATAAGCCTTTTGTCCTCCCGCGGGGGAGGGGTCTTTGAGGGGAGGGTACTGTCAGGGTTTTTTCCCTGCTTGTTTTGCCATGTGCTGCTGGCAGCCATTTTAGTCACCTCTCTTGCTGACTCTGGTGCATAGTGTGTGATGCTGCTCTTTTCCTGCACGCCCTTTTATGGCCAGACTGGTGTACACCATCCATGTGAGACAGGTTGCAGTCTCAGAATTGTGATGTCGTAAAGGGATGTGAAACACAAACATTTTATTTTGTGGTTCACAGAACAGACCATTTTAAATAAAGGTTTTCAATTTACTTCTATTATCAAATTTGCTTTGTTCTCATGATATTCTGTGTTGAAAAGATACCTAGGGAGGCATCTCAAGCACTATATGGCAGGAAATAGTGCTGCCATCTAGTGCTCTTGCAAATGGATAACATTCTTGAAGAACTGCTGCCATATACTGTTTTAGAAATGGGCCGGCTCCTAAGCATACACCCCTGCTCTCCAACAAACTATACCAAGAAAACAAAGAACAATTGGGAATAGAAGTAAATTAGAAAGTTGTTTAGAATCCAATTCTCTAGCTAAATCATGAAAGATTCCC